>NC_057802.1:98944815-98954577 GCF_018294505.1 Triticum aestivum
GCCGCAGTGCGCCGCCGCCTCCACCGGCCGACGCCGCCTCGCCGCCTTTCTTCGCCGCCGCCGCCGCGTCGCCTCCTCCCGCTGGCGACGAACTCCGGCGAGCCCGCCGCCCCGTGCCGCCGCGCCCCGCCGTCCTTCCCCGCGCCAGAGTGCCCGCTCCGGCCGCCTTCCATCGCCTCCCTCGCCCGAGCTCCGGCAAGCTCGAGGAGCAGCTCGGCCAAGCCCTCGATCGGATCTGGTGAGGATGAGGCGAACGTTGACTTTTCCCGAAACCCTAATTTCCTCCGAGTCCTTTTTTTCTCACAATATATACCCTGTTCATAGCTCCATAACTCCTTGCATGTAGCTCCGATTCGCGCGTGTAATATGTCAAATTATTCGTCTTGTGATGCTCTACATTTTGTTCAATTGCACCATGTTTATTAGAGGACATTTAGATGCCCAAATCTCTGTTGCAATAGGGCTAGTTGCTGTTATCTGCTGGTTCTTAACAGAACTTGGAGATTTGTCATTTTTGTATCTTTTAATCTGTGCATCTTATGAGCATGAGCTCTACATGTGTTTTGTTGTATGCCATGCCACCTTTCCAAGGGTGTATGCCATGTATATTTGTGATCTCTGTGGTGACTAGCACAAGCATGCAAATTAGGCTCCGTAATGTTTCTGATTTCAGGGACTTGGTGATTTCTCAAAGTCCTTGTCTGCTGTTATTTTGTCGCCATGTAAACTTGATGCTACAGAGAGATCCATGCGTATTTTGGAGATGTTCAGTAAGGATGTTTTGTAGCTATTGTTGTAGTTGACCCATTCCTTCCCTTGTTTGCAATTATGGAGTTCCATAGCATGACTCAATCTTGCTCTACTTTTGCTATAAAATATTTCTGGCAGATTCTTAACATGATATGCAATTTTGCCAAGCTTATTGTAGTTGATCCATACATGCTATGCTTGTATTCTTGCCATGGATAGCTTCATAAACATGCGATCTTGCTTTAGGTGTGCTTGTTTTGTCATGAATTACTATGTAGTGAGTGCATCAAGCTCACAAAGAGGCCTTCATATTATTATTTTTGCCATGCTCTGTTTTCTGCAAAGTCTTAAACCTGATAACGAAACTTGCTATGTTCACATGCTTGCCATCATATCTTCTGGTCCTTTTTGGCTTAGGGTCATCAAGGGACTTTTGTCATACGCATTTAGTAGAATACTGCCATGCCTTGTTTTGCTATGTTAAGTTTCTGTAGCATATTGGTTTCATGCTCTGAACATTGCTACCTGATGCTGTTTTCTGCCATGTCTAGTTTTTCACCGTCTGTGATCCTGTTATCTTTTGCACTTTTTCCATGCATGTTTGAGCTTGATATGTTGTGATCTAGCCGTAGCTCAGTGTTCATCTTTTCTCAAGCATCTCCTGTAGTTTACTGACATGTGCTTTGTTGCTATGTTGGAGTGCTGTAGCATTGTTACTTGTTGCATTTTAAGTGCTATCATGCTGTTGATCGCAGATTCGTGTAATTCTTGTTTTGCTTGCCATTTGCAAACCGTGCATCCGTTTCCGGTGATCTTTATATCGATTTCGACCGAAATCATCTCATCTTTCCAGTGGCATGCTTGGTTTGCCAAGTTACTGCCTTGTTCATCTTTTTCCTTCCGGAGCACGCATATGCATCGCATATCATATCTCGCATATCATACATGTTTTGCATCATGTTGCTTGTGCATTTCTCGTGATTGATTGTGGTTCCGCTTGCTTGTGTTCTTGTCTTGGGTAGAGCCGCGAGACGAGTTCATGAACGAGGAACCTGTTGAGTACGCTTACGAGGATCAAGCTTTCGACAACTCTGAGAACCTTGCAGGCAAGATGACCACCCCTCGAAATCACTTCTATCTTTGCTATGCTAGTTGTTCGTTCTATTGCCATGCTGCACTACCTATCACTTGCTATATCATGCCTCCCATATTGCCATGTTTAGCCCCTGACCATCCTTTCCTAGCAAACCGTTGTTTGGCTAAGTTACCGCTTTTGCTCAGCCCCTCTTATAGCGTTGCTAGTTGCAGGTGAAGTTGAAGTTTGTTCCATGTCGGAACATGGATATGTTGGGATATCACAATATCTCTTATTTAATTAATGCATCTATATATATTTGGTTAAGGGTGGAAGGCTCGGCCTTATGCCTGGTGTTTTGTTCCACTCTTGCCGCCCTAGTTTCTGTGATACCGGGATAATGTTCCTTGAGTTTGCGTTCCTTACGCGGTCGGGTGATTTATGGGACCCCCTTGATAGTTCGCCTTGAATAAAACTCCTCCAGCAAGGCCCAACCTTGGTTTACCATTTGCGACCGATGCCTTTTCCCCCCGGGTTTTCTAGAGCCCGAGGGCCAACTTTATTTAAAACCCCCGGGCCAGTGCTCCTCTGAGTATTGGTCCAAACTGTCAGTCGCCGGTGGCCACCAGGGGCAACTCTGGGCTGGCCTATCGGAAGCTTGGACAATCTGGTGTGCCCTGAGAACGAGATATGTGCAGCTCCTATCGGGATTTGTCGGCACATTCGGGCGGCTTTGCTGGTCTTGTTTTACCATTGTCGAAATGTCTTGTAAATTGGGATTCCGAGACTGATCGGGTCTTTCCGGGAGAAGGTTTATCCTTCGCTGACCGTGAGAGCTTATGATGGGCTAAGTTGGGACACCCTGCAGGGTATTATCTTTCGAAAGCCGTGCCCGCGGTTATGAGGCAGATGGGAATTTGTTAATGTCCGGTTGTAGAGAACTTGTCACTTGACCCAATTAAAATGCATCAACTGCGTGTGTAGCCGTGATGGTCTCTTCTCGGCAGAGTCCGGGAAGTGAACACGGTCTGAGTTATGTATGACGTAAGTAGGAGTTCAGGATCACTTCTTGGTCATTGCTAGATGACGACCGCTCCGTTGCTTCTCTTCTCGCTCTCTCTTGCGTATGTTAGCCACCATATATGCTTATTGCCGCTGCAGCTCCACCTCATTACACCGTCCTTTCCTATAAGCTTAAATAGTCTTGATCTCGCGGGTGTGAGATTGCTGAGTCCTCGTGACTCACAGATTCTACCAAAACAGTTGCAGGTGCCGACGATGCCAGTGCAGGTGATGGGATCGATCTCAAGTGGGAGTTCAACGGGGAACGTGGTCGTTATTATGTGTCTTTTCCTGATGATCAGTAGTGGAGCCCAGTTGGGACGATCGGGGATCTAGCATTTGGGGTTGTCTTATTTTCATCTGGATTTTGACCGTAGTCGGTCTATATGTTTGTATTTTGGATGATGTATGAATTATATTTATGTATTGTGTGAAGTGGCGATTGTAAGCCAACTCTTTATCCCGTTCTTGTTCTTTACATGGGATTGTGTGAAGATGACCCTTCTTGCGACAAAACCACTATGCGGTTATGCCTCTAAGTCGTGCCTCGACACGTGGGAGATATAGCCGCATCGTGGGCGTTACAAGTTGGTAATCAGAGCCATCCCCGACTTAGGAGCCCCCTGCTTGATCGAATCGCTGGCGTTGTTGAGTCTAGAACAAAAATGTTTGGAGTCTTAGGATTATATATATTGGAGAGTAGGATTCTTTATACTTCGCAGTCCCTTCGTCGCTCTGGTGAGGTCTCCTGACGTAGAAGTTTTGACTATTCTCTCCTCAAATTTCACTAAAAAAATTTAGGATCACGCGGGTATCTTGGAATCGTTCCGATGGTTTTGTGACGAGAACATTGTTCTTGGTGCCTCCTGACATTTAGGGGTTGTGGTAGTGTCCCGGGGAGTTGAGCTCCGAGGTGTTGTTGTCACAATTTTATCGTTGCAGTTCTGGAATACCTGAGTTTCGCCGACATCGAAATCTCTTTTATGCAGTTGTTGGTGAGATCACCTCGACGCCACCCAGTACTGGGGCGGGAGTTCGGGAGTATTGCCATAACTTGTATAACGGATGTTTTTCGAAGGTTGAGGTAAACGATTTCCGAAGGTTTCTTGGTTATGTGTTGACGGGTGGATATAGCTGGATCTAGGGATTGTTAGTTTGGGTGATATATTTTGTGTCCCCTGTATCCCCAACACCAGATTCCATAACCAGAAAGTTTCGGGAGTTTATAAGTGGGAATTCAAGTAGCCTTAGGATATCTTTCCGACAGACGCATGATATGAGATTGGGGTTCGACGTCTAGTGGTCCGCCTGTACACAGTTGGTTTTACAGTGGTCTCGTAGTGTCTTAAAGAGTCCATGGCTATGCCGACTCGGGGACGCTTCGTATGTCATGTGCACAGCCTTGTACATGATGGTGCTGTACGATTGAGCCCGTGTGGGCCCCACCATGAAAACTTCGGACGAAATCTCTACCCTATGTTTGTTCTGGCTTATTCTTCAAGCCAATACTTTGTTTTGTTTTGTATTGTGATATTCGAGTTGCTTCGAAGTCATATGTTGATTCCATATCTTTTTCTAAGTGGCTTCTCAACTTATGGAAGTGTGATGATTTACTATGGAATTCATTCGTTCATCTTCGTTCGAATGTTTATTGTGAAGACTATATGTTGCAATTTCTATCCGTTGATTCTACTTATCTATTTGTCTATCAAGATGCTAACGGATGTCACCCTCTTCAGGATGGCTCCGCGAACGCGTCAGAATTCGGATCGCAATGAAGGGAGTCAAGCGAACCCTCCGCCACCACCTCCGCCTCCGGAGGCATGGCAAGCTATCATGGCAGCCACCAACGCCAATGCTCAGATGATTCTGCAACTCTTGCAAGAACGTACTCAAGGGCAAGGCAATCAAGGCAATCAAGGTCAAGGCAACAATCAGCCTAACTTCGCTACACTCAACCAGTTTCTCGCAAATCAGCCCAAGTCCTTCAGCTACTGTGCCGAGGCCACGGATGCCGATGATTGGCTCGTGGACATCAACAAGCATTTTGAATGTAGCAATGTCAGGCCTGAGGACTATGTCAAGTTCGCTTCTTTCCAG
The DNA here is from genome assembly GCF_018294505.1 of Triticum aestivum. Taxonomy (NCBI): domain Eukaryota; kingdom Viridiplantae; phylum Streptophyta; class Magnoliopsida; order Poales; family Poaceae; genus Triticum; species Triticum aestivum. The sequence continues at coordinate 98,949,803 of NC_057802.1, forward strand.
CTCAAGGACCAAGCTGCTGATTGGTTTCAGCAATACAAAGATTCCAGAGGAGGTCGTGTGATCACTTGGACTGACTTCTGTCGGGACTTCAAAGCGCACCGCATTCCACAAAGTGTTGTTGAGAGCAAGCGTGAGGAGTTCCGCAATCTCAAGCAAGGCAACATGTCTGTGTATCAATACAACATCCAGTTTCAGAAACTTGCTCGCTTCGCTAAACAAGACGTTCCTGATGAAAAGAGCATGATCTATCACTTCAGAGGTGGCCTTAAAGAGGATCTGCAGTTAGCTCTCGTTCTTGTTGAGCCTACTCAGTTTGATCAATTCTACAATATGGCACTGAAGCAAGAGGCTGCTCAGCTCAAGTGTGAGGCTTCTAAGAAGAGAGTCAGAGACGCAGTTCAGTCTTCTTCTTCCTCACTTGTGGCAGCTAAGCAACAGAAGTTCTGGTTGCCTCCTCCTCCTCCGTTTCGTCAGCCTTACCAGCAGAAGAACAAAGGTGGTCATGGTTCTTCCAACTCTTCCAACTCTGGCTATCAGAATCAAGCTCCAAAGTCCAATGCTCCTTATCACCGTCCACTCTCAGAGGTGACTTGCAACAAATGTCAGCAGAAAGGTCACTATGCTAACAAGTGCTTCAACCAAAGGCGTCTGCCTCCTCCTCCTCCTGTCAGATCTTCCAGCAATGCAGTGGTCAAGCATAATCCAAAGTCTGCAAAGGTGAACATGATGAATGCAGCTCAAGCGGAGGAATCTACTGATGTGATAATGGGTAATGTTCCTGTTAATGATATTCCTGCAAAAGTTCTTTTTTATACTGGTGCATCGCATTCGTTCATTTCTAGACCTTTTGTGGCTATGCATGATCTGGTTACTGAAGTATTGCCGAGTCCTCTGTCTATTGTTTCTCCGGCTCGACAACTGACTTCTCGAGCATTCGTTCGGGATTCCGCAATCAAGATGGGCGACTATGAATTTCTGTCTTCTCCAATTGTTCTTGGTGACTCGGATATTGATCTTATTCTCGGGATGGACTGGCTTTCTAAGCACAAGGCTCAACTTGATTGTGCTGCCAGGGAAATTCAATTGACACACTCTTCTGAGGATGTGATTATTTATGCCGCTCGTGATGAAACCATTCGGTTATTTTCTCTCAATGAGAAGGGCGAATTGAATGCCATCTCTCAAATTCCAGTCTTTTGTGAGTATCAAGATGTCTTTCCAGAAGAGCTTCCGGGTATGCCTCCTCATCGGCCAGTTGAGTTCGTTATCGAACTAGAGCCAGGCACTGAACCCGTTTGCAAGCGTCCATACAAGCTTGGACCCAACGAGCTGAAGGAATTGAAGAAACAGCTCGATGAACAAGAGCGTCTGGGTTTGATCAGACCGAGTTCTTCTCCATGGGGTTGTGGTGTTCTTTTTGTCAAGAAGAAGGATGGCACGGACCGACTTTGTGTCGACTACCGTCCATTGAACAAGAAGACAATCAAGAACAAGTATCCACTTCCCAACATCAATGAGCTATTTGAGCAACTCAAAGGTGCTAAAGTATTCTCGAAGCTTGACCTTCGTATGGGTTATCATCAGATTTGCATTCGTGAAGAAGATATTCCCAAGACAGCATTCAGAACAAGCTTTGGTTCTTATGAATATACTGTCGTGTCTTTCGGCCTTGTCAATGCTCCTCCAGTGTTCTCTCGGATGATGAATTTCATCTTCAACCCCTATACCAATGAATTCGTCCTGGTGTATCTTGATGATATCTTAGTCTTCTCCAAGAATAAGAAGGATCATGCCAAACATTTGCGATTGGTGCTCGACAAGCTCAGAGAGTATCAATTCTATGCGAAGTTCTCTAAATGTGAGTTTTGGCTCGATGAAGTTCTTTTCCTTGGTCACATCATCTCTGCCAAGGGCATCGCTGTTAACCCTGAGAAGGTGTCCGCAATTGTGAATTGGGAACCTCCTCAGAATGTCAAGCAGCTCCGCTGTTTTCTTGGTCTAGCAAGCTATTGCCGAAGATTCGTTGAGAATTTCTCTAAGATTGCAAAGCCTCTTTCCAACCTCCTCCAGAAGCATGTGAAGTATGTCTGGTCTCCTGAGTGTGACGTTGCTTTGAACACTCTCAAAGAGAAACTAGTCACAGCTCCTGTCTTGACTCCTCTTGATGAATCCAAGCCATTTGAAGTTTTCTGTGATGCTTCTCTCCAAGGTCTCGGTGCTATGTTAATGCAAGAGAAGAAAGTTGTGGCCTATACCTCTCGTCAGTTGAAGCCCAACGAGAAGAACTACCCCACTCACGATCTTGAGTTGGCGGCAGTTGTCCATGCATTAATAACGTGGAGACACCTCTTGTTGGGAAGACAAGTGGACATTTTCACTGATCACAAGAGTCTCAAGTATATCTTCACTCAACCCAACCTCAACCTCAGGCAGACTCGATGGGTCGAAATGATTCAAGAGTACAATCCGAGTATTGAGTATACTCCAGGCAAGGCTAATGTCATTGCAGATGCTTTAAGCAGGAAGGCTTATTGCAACAGCTTAATCCTCAAGCCTTTCCAACCGGATCTTTGTGAAGCTTTCCGCAAGCTGAATCTCCAAGTTGTTCCTCAAGGCTTTCTTGCCAACCTCATAGTATCTCCTACTTTGGAAGATCAAATTCGTGAGGCACAACTCCTTGATGCCATGGTGAAGAAGGTGAAACGTGGTATCGACAAGGGTCTTCCCAAATACAAGTGCTATCGCATTGATGACAGAGACACTTTATTCTTCGAGGACCGAATTGTGGTTCCTAAAGGTGATCTAAGGAAAGTCATAATGAACAAGGCGCACAATTCTCTCCTTTCCATTCATCCTGGAAGTACGAAGCTGTACCATGACCTCAAGCAGTCGTATTGGTGGACTCGAATGAAGCGAGAAATTGCTCAATTCGTGAATGAATGTGATGTCTGTCGAAGAGTGAAAGCAGAACACCAACGACCAGCTGGTCTCCTCCAACCTCTTGCTATCCCAGAATGGAAGTTTGATCATATCGAAATGGACTTCGTGACTGGTTTTCAAAGTCCAAGCGTGGAAATGATGCTATCTTCGTTGTCATCGACAAGCTCTCTAAAGTGACCCATTTCCTTCCAATCAAAGAATCCATCGCAGCAGCTCAGTTGGCAGAGCTATACACCCTCCAGAATTGTCTCCTTGCACGGCATTCCACAATTGATTTCTTCAGATTGTGGAAGCATCTTCACCTCTAAGTTCTGGGACTCCTTCCAGAAGGCCATGGGCACAAACATTCGCTTCGGCACAGCTTTCCATCCTCAAACTAGTGGCCAAGTCGAGCGAGTCAATCAAATTCTTGAAGATATGCTCAGGGCTTGTGTCATTTCCTTTGGCATGAAATGGGAAGATTGTCTTCCATATGCTGAATTCTCCTACAACAACAGTTTCCAAGCAAGTTCGGGCAAGGCCCCATTCGAGATTCTATATGGCAGAAAGTGTCGTACTCCTCTCAATTGGTCAGAGACTGGTGAACGCCAACTTCTTGGGAATGACTTAATCACTGAAGCTGAAGAAATGTGTAAAGTCATTCGTGATAATCTCAAAGCCGCGCAATCGCGCCAGAAGAGTTACTATGATAGTAAGCACCGTGATTTGGCTTTCGAGATCGGAGACCATGTCTACCTCCGCGTCTCTCGAATGAAAGGCACTCGTCGCTTCGGTATCAAAGGGAAGCTTGCACCTAGATACGTGGGTCCTTTCAAGATCACTGGCAAAAGAGGCGACCTCGCCTATCAACTTGAGCTTCCTTCCAACTTCGCGAATGTGCACGATGTGTTCCACGTGTCACAGCTCCGCAAGTGCTTCAAGACGCCTGAGCGCACTATCAACTTCGAAGAGATTGACCTCCAAGAAGATTTGTCTTATCATGAGAACCCCGTTGCTATTCTTGAAGAAACTGAGCACAAGACTCGCAACAAGTCAATCAAATTTCTGAAAGTGAAGTGGTCGCACCATTCCGACCGGGAAGCCACCTGGGAACGCGAGGACCATCTCCGTTCTGAATATCCGGAGTTCTTTCAGTGCTAGATCTCGGGACGAGATCCTCTCGTAGTGGTGGAGTGTTGTAACACCCCGCATGTAACTTTCCATATTTGTAACTCCGACTCTTGCCATTTTCAGCTTTGTGTTATGAGATTCCCTCCGTGGCCGGGTTTTGTTTTTCGTTTTGCATTTTTTCATGTCATGCATTTTCATATCATGTCATCATGTGCATTGCATTTGCATACGTGTTCGTCTCTTGCATCCGACTCTTCCCCGTTGTCCGTTTTGCAATCCGGCGCTCCTATCTCCTCCGGCGCATCCCTCTTGTTTTCTTTCATGAGCGGTGTCAAACTTTCTCGAAATGGACCGAGGCTTGCCAAGTGGCCTTATTATACCACCCGGAGACCACCGGTCAAGTTTCGTTCCATTTGGAGGTCGTTTGGTACTCCAACGGTTAACCGAGCATCCGCAAAGTCCATTTGTGTGTGCAGCAAAACCCCCCTAAAACCAGCCCAAAACCCACCAAACTCTCTTCCATGCTCTAGGTCGTTCGATCACGATCGTGTGAGCGAAAACCGCACCTCATTTGGAGCCTCCTAGCTCCCTCTACCTATAAATAGGTGCTCCCCTCCGAAAACATTCGCAGTCCCCGAAACCCTAAAAATCTCCTCTCCGCGGGCGGACGCGTCCAGCCGCCGCCGGACGAAGCCGCAGTGAACCAGCGCCCGCCACGTGGCAGC
>NC_057802.1:98954893-99139535 GCF_018294505.1 Triticum aestivum
GGCAGCCGCGCCGCCGCCCGTACCCCGCGCCGCCGCGGCCCGCCGAGGCCCAGGGCCGGCCCCCGCGGGCCCGCGCGCCTCCGCCGCCCGCGCGCGCCTCCGCCTCGCCGCCTTTCTTCGCCGCCGCCGCCGCGTCGCCTCCTCCCACCGGCGACGAACTCCGGCGAGCCCGCCGCCCCGTGCCGCCGCGCCCCGCCGTCCTTCCCCGCGCCGGAGTGCCCGCTCCGGCCGCCTTCCATCGCCTCCCTCGCCCGAGCTCCGGTGAGCTCGAGGAGCAGCTCGGCCAAGCCCTCGATCGGATCTGGTGAGGATGAGGCGAACGTTGACTTTTCCCGAAACCCTAATTTCCTCCAAGTCCTTTTTTTCTCACAATATATACTCCTGTTCATAGCTCCATAACTCCTTGCATGTAGCTCCGATTCGCGCGTGTATTATGTCAAATTATTCGTCTTGTGATGCTCTACATTTTGTTCAATTGCACCATGTTCATTAGAGGACATTTAGATGCCCAAATCTCTGTTGCAAGAGGGCTAGTTGCTGTTATCTGCTGGTTCTTACAGAACTTGGAGATTTGTCATTTTTGTATCATTTAATCTGTGCATCTTATGAGCATAAGCTCTACATGTGTTTTGTTGTATGCCATGCCACCTTTCCAAGGGTGTATGCCATGTAGAACAAGGGCTTAAACCTGAAGAACAACTGTTCTCATTTAAGATTCCGTTTTTATCGTGCATACTGTTTTGCTCTTGTATCACTGTATTTACTCATACAAACTTATTTTTAAATTGAACTATCCAATGGAAACTCCAATGGCACAACATGTATGTTTACGCATGTTTCTTTAACAGGTTTGCTCTTATAAATGGCTCTGTTGATTTGAATTTCAATTGTGTATACAGTTGACTTCTCATATCATGCACATTACTAGCATCATAACAGGGCCAATAGTGTTGTTGTACATGTAGACCCGTGGTACCCATCTGAAATCTTGTTGTGCCGTTTAGTTTCCCACGCTTTGTATTCTTTTAGTGCTGCTTTCTCTTGAACTGATATGATTTGAACCGTGTCTCTATTTTGATTTGGCAAGACAATGCAGTGACCATAGGACATATATATATATATATATGTTTGTTTGATGCTTTTATTATGTACTACTTGGCAATAGAAGACTTGGTAGTTTAATCTTGTCCACCTTACTAATGAACTGGTTCACCGAAGTGAGTTTCATATACTAGTACATGCTAAACCTGTTATGTGTCTGCTTGTTTCTTCTTTTAGAATGCTGACAGAATATTGGGGCAGAGTGCCTTATTAAGCAATGATAAAGGAAGTAATGCAGATAAGGTTCAGGATCGTGAGACATCCTTGTTGGTCTCCAACAAAGCTAATAAAACGGCTAAGGAAAACTATCTTGAAGACAGTGAGGCAACCCCAAAGTCCTGTCTTGGTTTACTGTTCGAGTTATTGGCCACTACCACTTGCAGAAGCTATTCAAAATCACTGTCTGAATCAGTTAGTTTTCTTGAGTCTCAACTACAAGCTGAAAGACATCGATCAGTTGTGCTGCGACAAGAAGCGGAAGGACTCCGGAAGTCCCTGGAGCATTCAGATGCATACTTTCTGGTGCAACAGCAAGCGTTGGAGGATTTTAGCGCCAAACAGGACAAAGCTAATAAGCTTGCTAAGCTTATTGCCAGCATGGTGGATACCCAAGATAACGTCTCTTGAGCTCTTCTGAAGTTGTTTCAGTTATGGACTTGTTTTGCTTCCGCGTTTATTTGCACTGGTGGCCAATTTTGACGGCCAGTGTATGTAATATGCTGCTTTGTTCCCAATATTTGCACTGGTGGCGAACTTTGATGCCCAGTGGATGTAATATGTGTAATAGCTGTAATAGGCTAGCGTTAGTTGCTTGCTTATTTATTTCCTTATTGTCTTGTTTAGTTGTTTGCTTGTAGTCACTGCAGTTCTTTTTCCGAGTTTTTCTAGTGGCCACAATAACCTATTTTTGGTAACTAGGCCACAATAATGATGGCAACACACGGACTATTGTAACCATGGGCCTCCTGCGGGCCGTAGGATCTGTGGGCCTTATACGGGCCGTAGGATCCATGGGCCTTTTATGGGCCATAGGATCCATGGACTTTCTACGGGCTGTATGATCCATGGGCCTTCTACGGGCCGTAGGATCCATTGGTCTTCTATGGGCAATAGGATCCATGGGCCTTCTACGGGGCGTATAATCATTTCGCCAAACATGGGTCGTACTATTCGTGGACCATAACGGGCCGTTAATAGGCCGTATTTGATAACGCTACGAAAACAGCCCAACGGGTTAACGGGCCACAAACGGGCCGAATGCAACCACGGGCTGTATTTGGCCCAGAAACGGAACAGGCCAGTAACGGACCGTATCTAACCGAATTCTAGAAATAAGCCCAAGAATAAATGGGCCCTTAGAAGGCCGAAAGTTAACACGGGCTGGAAAAGGCCGACGGAATAATGGGCCATTATTGGGTATAAAGCGATACACTGTTCATTATGGGCCAATTTCATCTCGGGCCTTTAATGGGCCGAGACTTACAAAGGGCCTTATATGGGCCGAAAGACATCATGGCCATACATGGGCCGAAAGTTACAACGGCCTAGAATCATATTGGATGGCCCAGATGAAGCTACTGGGCTTAATTCCGATAGGCCGTAACGGGCCGGTAGTTAGCGGGCCGTAAATGGGCTATATACGAACAGGCCGTTAACAGGCTTTCCGTGGGCCGGCCCGTTACCTTTTCACCAAGTCAAATGGGCCGGCCTTTTCACCGGAATGGGCCTCTGTTGGGCCGTGCCACATGTCGACGTATCATAGGCGCCTCCTGTCCAATGAGTGGATAACATCTGTCCCAACGGTGAGCCAACATGTGTTTCCTCTGGCCAATGAGAATTTTACACGTGGAAAATCCCCATTGGTCCGGGCTGTTAACGAGTTATCGGATCCGAATCCGGACCCGATAGCTTAACCGCGACCTGTTACAGTGGATGCCACATGTCGGTCACCCTTGACGAAAGCACTTCTATGACGCGTGATTTATCGTCATGGAAGTGGACACTTTCATGATGATAATTTTGGTAATGTCATGGAACACTTCTACGACATCACAGGTATGACTATCTTGATTCTGTCATAAAATCGTCATGGATGTACATGCATGACAGAAAACGTAACCTACTGTGAGAAACACGTATCATCACGGAAGTGTATTTTTTTGTAGTGGGAGGTAACAAACGTTCTTGCTGGAAACCCATAGCAGCCACGTAAAACATGCAACAACAATTAGAGGATGTCTAACTTGTTTTTCCAGGGTATGCTATGTGATGTGATATGGCCAAAAGGATGTGATGAATTATATATGTGATGTATGAGATTGATCATGTTCTTGTAATAGGAATCACGACTTGCATGTCGATGAGTATGACAACCGGTAGGAGCCATAGGAGTTGTCTTAATTTATTGTATGACCCACGAGTCAATATAAACGCCATGTAATTACTTTAGTTTTTGCTAACCGTTAGCCATAGTAGTAGAAGTAATAGTTGGCGAGACAACTTCATGAAGACACGATGATGGAGATCATGGTGTCATGCCGCGGCTCGAAGATGGAGATCAAAAGCGCAAGATGATATTGGCCATATCATGTCACTTTATGATTTGCATGTGATGTTTATCCTGTTTACGTATTATTTGCTTAGAACGACGGTAGTATAAATAAGATGATCCCTCACTAAAATTTCAAGAAATGTGTTCCCCCTAAGTGTGCACTGTTTTTTGTTGTTTCGAAGCACCACATGATGATCGAGTGTGATAGATTCTGACGTTCGAATACAACGTGTGTAAGCACGATTTACACACGCAAAACACTTAGGTTGACTTGATGAGCCTAGCATGTACAGACATGGCCTCGGAACACAATAGACTGAAAGGTCGAACATGAGTCATATAGTAGATGCGATCAACATGGAGATGTTCACTGTTTATGACTAGTCCGTCTCACGTGTTGATCGGACACGGCCTAGTCGATTCGGATCATGTATCACTTAGATGACTAGAGGGATGTCTATCTGAGTGGGAGTTCATTAAATAATTTGATCAGATGAACTTAATTATCCTGAACTTCGTCTAAAATTGTCTTTACAATCTATCATGTAGATCCAATGGCCCACGCTAATGCTGCCCTCAACTTTAACACGCACCTAGAGAAAACCAAGCTGAAAGATGATGGTAGCAACTATACGGATTGGGTCCGTAACTTGAGGATCATCCTCATAGCTGCCAAGAAAGCATATGTCCTTGAAGCACCGCTAGGTGACGCACCCATTTTCCAAGCAACTCAAGACGTTATGAACGCTTGGCAGTCGCGTAGTGATGATTACTCCCTGGTTCAGTGCGGCATGCTTTACAGCTTAGAACCGGGGCTCCAAAAGCGTTCTGAGCAACACGGAGCATATGAGATGTTCCAAGAGTTGAAAATGGTTTTCCAAGCTCATGCCCGGGTCGAGAGATATGAAGTCTCTGACAAGTTCTATAGTTGTAAGATGGAGGAAAATAGTTCTGTCAGCGAGCATATACTCAAAATGTCTGGGTTGCACGACCGCTTGTCTCAGCTGGGAGTTAATCTTCCAGATGACTCGGTCATTGACAGAATCCTCTAGTCGCTTCCACCTAGCTACAAGATCTTTGTGATGAACTACAATATGAAAGGGATGGAGAAGTCCATTCCTGAGTTATATTCAATGTTAAAATCAGCGGAGGTGGAAATCAAAAAGGAACATCAAGTGTTGATGGTGAATAAGACCACTAGTTTCAAGAAAGGCAAGGGTAAGAAGAACTTCAAGTAGGACGGCAAGGGAGTTGCAGCGCCCAGTAAGTCAGTTGCCGGGAAGAAGAATCCAAAGAATGGACCCAAGCCTGAGAATGAGTGCTTTTATTGCAAGGGAAATGGTCACTGGAAGCGGAACTGCCCCAAGTATTTAGCGGATAAGAAGGCCGGCAACGCCAAAGGTATATATGATATACATGTTATTTATGTGTACCTTACTAGCGCTCGTAGTAGCTCCTGGGTATTTATACTAGTGCGGTTGCTCAAATTTGTAACTCAAAACAGGAGTTGCGGAATAAGCGGAGACTGGCGAAGGACGAGGTGACGATGCGCGTCGAGGATGGTTCCAAGGTCGATGTGATCGATGTCGGCACACTACCTCTACATTTACCTTCGGGATTAGTTTTAAACCTCAACAATTGTTATTTAATGCCAGCTTTGAGCATGAACATTGTATCTGGATCTCGTTTAAATGCGAGATGGCTACTCATTTAAATCCAAGAATAATGGTTGTTCTATTTATATGAGAAATATGTTTTATGGTCATGCCCTGCTGGTCAATGGTTTATTTTTATTGAATCCCGAATGTGATGTTACACATATTCATAGTGTGAATGCCAAAAGATGTAACGTTGATAATGATAGTCCCACATACTTGTGGCACTGCCGCCTTGGTCACATTGGTGTTAAACGCATGAAGAAACTCCATGCATATGGACTTTTGGAGTCTCTTGATTATGAATCATTTGACATGTGCGAACCATGCCTCGTGGGCAAAATGACCAAGACTTCGTTCTCCGGAACAATGGAGCGAGCAACCAACTTATTGGAAATAATACATACTGATATATGTGGTCAAATGAGCACTGAGGCTCGCGGTGGCTATTGTTATGTTCTCACCCTCACTGATGACTTAAGCGGACATGGGTATGTCTACTTAATAAAAGACAAGTCTGAGACCTTTGAAAAGTTCAAGGAATTTCAGAGTGAGGTAGAGAATCAACGTGACAGGAAAATAAAATTATTACGATCAGATCATGGAGGAGAATACTTGAGTCACGAGTTTGGCACACACTTAAGGAATTGTGGAATTGTTTCACAACACACGCCGCCTGGAACACCTCACCGTAATGGAGTGTCCGAACGTCGTAATCGCACTCTATTGGATATGGTGCAATCTATGATGTCTCTTATCGATCTACCGCTATCATTTTGGGGTTATGCTTTAGAGACAGCCGCATTCACTTTAAATAGGGCACCGTCTAAATCCGTTGAGACGACACCATATGAATTATGGTTTGGGAAGAAGCCTAAGTTGTCATTTCTGAAAGTTTGGGAATGCGATGCTTATGTCAAGAAACTTCAACCTGAAAAGCTCGAACCCAAATCGGAAAAGTGTGTCTTCATAGGATAACCTAAGGAAACTATTGGTTATACCTTGTACCTCAGATCCGAAGGCAAGATCTTTGTTGCCAAGAATGGATCATTTCTGGAGAAAGAGTTTCTCTCGAAAGAAGTAAGTGGGAGGAAAGTAGAACTTGACGAGGTACCCACTCTTCAACCGGAGAGTAGCGCATCTCAGGAAGAAGTTTCTGTAGTGAGTGCACCGACTAGAGAGGAAGTTAATGATGATGATAATGAAACTTCGGGTCAAGTTGCTACTGAACTTCATAGGTCCATGAGGACACGTTCTGCACCAGAGTGGTACGGCAACCCTGTCCTAGAGACCATGTTGTTAGACAGCGGTGAACCTTCAAACTATGAAGAAGCGATGGCGGGCCCGGATTCCAACAAATGGCTTGAAGCCATGAAATCCGAGATAGGACCCATGTATGAAAACAAAGTATGGACTTTGGTGGACTTGCCCGATGATCGGGAAGCCATAGAGAATAAGTGGATCTTTAAGAACAAGACTGACGCGGATGGTAATGTGACCGTCTATAAGGCTCGGCTTGTCGCTAAGGGTTATCGACAAGTTCAAGGGGTTGACTACGATGAGACCTTCTCACCTGTAGCGAAGCTGAAGTCCGTCCGAATCATGTTAGCAATGGCCGCATTCTATGATTATGTGATCTGGCAAATGGACGTCAAAACGGCATTCCTTAACGGTTTACTTAAGGAAGAATTGTATATGATGCAACCGGAAGGTTTTGACGATCCTAAGAATGCTGACAAGGTATGCAAGCTTCAGCGCTCCATCTATGGGCTGGTGCAAGCATCTCGGAGTTGGAACATTCGCTTTGATGAAATGATCAAAGCGTTTTGGTTTATACAGACTTGTGGAGAAGCCTGTATTTACAAGAAAGTGAGTGGGAGCTCTGTAGCATTTCTCATATTATATGTGGATGACATACTGTTGATGGGAAAAGATATAGAACTTTTGGAAAGCATAAAGGCCTACTTGAATAAGTGTTTTTAAATAAGGACCTTGGAGAAGCTGCTTACATATTAGGCATCAAGATCTATAGAGATAGATCGAGACGCCTCATTGGTCTTTATCAAAGCACATACTTTGACAAGATATTGAAGAAGTTCAATATGGATCAGTCCAAGAAGGGGTTCTTGCCTGTATTGCAAGGTGTGAGATTGAGCACAGCTCAGTGCCCGACCTCGGCAGAAGAAAGAGAAAAGATGAGTGTCATCCCCTATGCCTCAGCCATAGGATCTATTATGTATGCCATGCTGTGTACCAGACCTGATGTGAACCTTGCCATTAGTTTGGTAGGGAGGTACCAAAGTGATCCCGGAATGGAACACTGGACAGCGGTCAAGAATATCCTGAAGTGCCTGAGAAGGAGTAATGATATGTTTATCGTTTATGGAGGTGCCGAAGAGCTCGTCGTAAAGGGTTACGTTGATGCTAGCTTCGACACAGATCCGGATGACTCCAAGTCACAAACCGGATACATGTATATTTTGAATGGTGGGGCAGTCAGCTGGTAGCAAGCAATGCGTCGTGGCGGCATCTACATGTGACATAGATATTTGTAGAGTACATACGGATCTGAATGTCGCAGATCCATTGACTAAACCTCTTCCACGGGCAAAACATGATCAGCACCAGAACTCTATGGGTGTTCGATTCATCACAATGTAACTAGATTATTGACTCTAGTGCAAGTAGGAGACTGTTGGAAATATGCCCTAGAGGCAATAATGAAATAGTTATTATTATATTTCCTTGTTCATGATAATTGTGTATTGTTCATGCTATAATTGTATTAACCGAAAACCGTAATACATGTGTGAATGCATAGACCATAACATGTCCCTAGTGAGCCTCTAGTTGCCTAGCTCATTGATCAATATATGGTTGTGGTTTCCTTACCATGGACATTGGATGTCGTTGATACCGGGATCACATCATTAGGAGAATGATGTGATGTACAAGAACCAATACTAAGCATAGAACAAGATCGCGTAGTTCGTTTGCTAGAGCTTTTCTAATGTCAAGTATCATTTCCTTAGACCATGAGATTGTGCTACTACCGGATGCCGTAGGAATGCTTTGGGTGTATCAGACGTCACAACATAACTGGGTGGCTATCAAGGTGCACTACAGGTATCTCCGAAAGTGTCTGTTGGGTTGGCACGAAACGAGACTGGGATTTGTCACTCCGTATGACAGAGAGGTATCTCTGGGCCGGTAATGCATCATCATAATGAGCTCAATGTGACTAAGGAGTTAGCCACGGGATCATGTGTTGCGGAACGAGTAAAGATACTTGCCAGTAACGAGATTGAACAAGGTATAGGGATACCAACGATCGAATCTCAGGCAAGTAACATACCAATGGACAAAGGGAATTGTATACGGGATTGTTTGAATCCCCTACATCGTGGTTCATTCCATGAGATCATCGTGGAACATGTGGGAGCCAATATGGTTATCCAGATCCCACTATTGGTTATTGGCGGGAGAGGCATCTCGGTCATGTCTGCATGGTTCCCGAACCCGTCGGGTCTACACACTTAAGGTTTGGTGGCGCTAGAGTTGTAATGCGAATTGTATGTGGTTACCGAAAGTTGTTCGGAGTCTCGGATGAGGTCCCGGATGTGACGTCGAGTTTCGGAATGGTCCAGAGGTAAAGATTTATATATGGGAAGTCCTATTTTGGCCGCCGGAAAATGTTTGCGATTTTTCGGTATTGTATAGGGAAGGTTCTAGAAGGTTCCAGAGGGGGGCCCTCCTGCATGGGGGACCCATATGAACGTGGGTAGTGGGGGCAAGGCCCCACACCCCTGGTCAAGGCGCACCAAGATCCCCCCTTAGAAGGAATAAGATCATATCCCGAAGGGATAAGATCAAGATCCCTAAAAAGGGGGGATAACAATCGGTGGGGAAGGGAAAGGATGGGATTTCTTTCCTCCCACCTTTGCCAACGCCCCAATGGACTTGGAGGGCAAGAAACCAGCCCCCTCCACCCCTATATATAGTGGGGAGCTGCATGGGAGCTGCACCCCTTGCCATTGGTGCAACCCTCCCCCTCCAACTCCTCCTTCTCCGTTGAGCGTAGCGAAGCTCTGCCGGAGAACCACGAGCTCCACCACCACGCGTTGTGCTGCCGGAGTTCTCCCTCAACTTCTCCTTTCCCCTTGCTGGATCAAGAAGGAGGAGACGTCTCCAGGCTGTACATGTGTTGAACATGGAGGTGCCGTCCGTTCGGCGCTTGGATCGGATCTTCCGCGATTTGAATCGCCGCGAGTACGACTCCATCAACCGATTTCTTGTAACGCTTCCGCTTAGCGATCTTCAAGGGTATGAAGATGCACTCCCTCTATCTCACTGCTAGCTTCTCCTAGATTAATCTTGCTGACACGTAGGAAAATTTTGAATTATTACTACGTTCCCCAACAAGGGGCGCCTTTATATGAGTGCAAACTGCATTGCATTCACATCGTGTTGCCTCTTTTCCCCATCCTCCTCCCATTACTTCCCTCGTGCATTCAGGATGTTAATTGAAGGAGGATGCATCATTGGTCGTTCAACATTTCAGGAACCGCTACCCTCTCCCTCGTCTGCATTAAAGTTGTATCAGGAACTGTCCTGGTTTACTAGTAGCTGTCACATCGTATAGTACCGCGCCGCTCGTTGCACGCCCGGCTGAACACGCCTCTTCTCCTTCATCAAACGCCTCCGTTAAACCTGCATGCAAACCGAGAAACCTACTCCGGCCACACGTTCATTCATGAGCGAGCCGGAATTGAAAGCAACACCGGCTGAGCTCCTCCCGTCTGCCCTCAGTTTAAATGACGCCAGACACCGGCCAAGCTCCTACCGTCCACCCTCTATTTAAACGAGGCCAGACAAACAGCGGGCAAGAATCGCACCCCTCCGCCGCTCCCCCATCTCCTCCTTCACCATTTTCTCCACTCTTCCGATGGCTTCCGAGGAGCCTTTCTCCTGCATACTACCCGGCTGGGTGGCCCGCCGAGCCCTCCGGATACAAGCGAGGCCGCTCGATGCTTCACCAACCTCGCTTGGCCCGATGGAGCCAGTTGCTGCCCCAAGACGGCGCGTGGTTTAGGAACTCACCGCTCCAGTTCAGCACGATGAGGAGTGGCGAGTTGCTCCATGCTGGCACGGCAGCACGGGCGTCGTCGCTTCCGCGTCGTACCTCGCCACTAGTGTCTGCGGTGGCCACACCTCTCGTGTCTGTGGGCGCGCCTCCCGTGCCTGTGGCAGCACCATGCAGGCAGAGACAGAAGCCGGGTGCATGGGGAGCAACGATTCGGTGGCCAGCTTCTCCGTGTCCACCGCCATCATCGAGAAGTAGAACACGGGAGGCCGCGCCACTTGGGTCCCATGAAGGCCACCGCCGAGGTAATGACTGCGTATTCAGGTGGTTTCTTTGTTGCTTCATCTCTTCCGAGGACCTTCATCGACCCCGCAAGTGGCTGCCGGACATGAGGAAGACAAAGGGATCCATGGGAGGCCATTTATATTAGGTACTCCCTCCGCCCGGAAATATTTGTTCTCAAAGTGGATAAATTGGATGTATCTATAACCAAAATAAGTCTAGATACATCCATTTCTAGGACAAGTATTTCCGGACGGAGGAAGTATTAATTATACCACGAGAGGCGGATTAGCACCGCTTAGTTCACGTAAATGTAATTAATTCCATCATTTTATATGAAGATATGGCTTTTTATACGAAATCATTCATGCTTATATGAAATTAGTTCCGTGTTTGCACGAATTTCCTCTGGTTGGTTAGAGTTGTGAAAATGTATGCCGCTGGCGTTTGATGTCGTCCTCCGCGGAAGGAAGCGGGAGGAAATTTGCCGGCTGCCGTTGGAGATGCTCTTATGCTGGAAATAATAGTCACATCCAATCCATTTGAGTTAATTGCGTGTATGATTCTCCCTCTATAAAAAGTTAATTGCATGTACAGTGTACACATGACTTGCAGGGTGGCTACAGCTTCGTATAGAAAGTTAAAAAGAAACAAATCCATCCTTAATCTTGTATTCTAAGTACTCTGTGGGTTCCACTGTCAGTACAGTAGCGAAATAAGTATATATTAAATAATATATAATATAAAAATCTAAAGTTAAAGACAAAATTAGAACTGAGGTCATCGCGTTGCGAGCACTCGACGCTAACCAGTCCAACACATTTTCGTTGTGGACCATGTTGGAGATATATCTCGACATAAGAATATTTTTGTTTGGTATTCATTAACTTATTTGCTTCAAGTAAGATCCTAAACATGCATAAACATGGAAACTCATGCAACTCATTACTTTATTAATTAATTATCAACAGTAAAAACATAAGTAAAAATGTATTGATGCATCATTGATTTATAGACTGGGCAGTGTAGAGAGTATTAAGTCTCTTATTTATCGTTATACATTAGATGATTATTTGAACAACAACTGCATATGTTAGATCGGTTCAAATATACAAAACTTTTTAATAAAAATAATGGGAAAACCATGCCATAACATTTGTAAAATGGATCTATTAAGTGAAGGTAAAAGATATTAAGTCCCAACATCTATCACATTCCCTTTGTTTTACTTGCAGTTCTCTAATTTGAGAAAAAAAGAGAAATACGCGCCTTTCCGGATGTTGTACCGCTGCATGTTGCTAATACTACTACTAACGTGAGCATGCCAGAATTTTTTAATGTCTATCTCTCCGTCTACTCTTATACTCCCTCCCTTCCTAAATATTTGTCTTTTTCAGATTTCAAATGGACTACCACATACGGATGTGTATGTAGACATATTTTAGAGTGTAGATTCATCATTTTGCTCCATATGTAGTCACTTGTTGAAATCTCTAAAAAGACAAATATTTAGGAACGGAGGGAGTAGAAAACAGAGTTGGTGATGATGGTGTGCGTGCCATCCTGCAATATAGGCCGTCGATTTATATCTAACGGATAGGAAGGAAACTATGGCAATTTTGCAAAAAGATACCCACACCCCTCTCCACATTTGCAAATAAGGCCTTCCCTTGTTCATCATTTTCTCTCACAAGATAAACTACTCATACAAATGCATCTTGATGTTCCGTGCAACGCACGGGCATCTAGCTAGTTTCTTTTAAAATAGTTACTGCGATAATTGGGTTGAAGTGATATATTTTATGTCTGCCCGAATGATTCAGATTCACTAGTAGTAACAAAGAAAAGGTTGCCTTGTTAATTAATAGAAAACAGGGTGAAAACTATCACATGAGGCCGGTAAAAACAAGGCACACTGGGTTCAACATCATCATCACTACAGTTGTGCGTGCGCGAGAAGTCTACATATCGAGGGGGCTATGGAGAGAAAGACGTATCGAGTGTGTCTGAGCGAGGCACAGAGACACAACTAGCGTGTGTGTGTGTGTGTGTGTTGAGAGAGAAACCAATTGATAGATTAAGATCAAGAGTGAGTTTTCACCCTTCTGCTGTGATTGTTGTGGGGGGAGGGGGAGGGAGAGAAAGACGTATCGATAGTGTGCGCGCGGTAGGCACAGAGACACAACTAGCGAGTGTGTGTGTGTATGTGTGTCTGTTTGAGAGAGAAGCCAGTAGATAGATTACCATCAAGATCGAGGTGCCACACTACTCCTTCTGTGTCGGGTAGTGTGTGTGTGTGTGCGTGTGCGTGTGTGTGTGTGTTTGAGAGAGAAGCAATAGATAGATTAGTATCAAGATCGAGGTGTCACCCTACTCCTTTGGTGTCGGGAAGTGTGTGTGTGTGGGTGTGGGGGGGCAGTGACACTTAGGTATAGGGAGAAGGAGTTTGTGTGACACATATCTATGTTAACAGATAGTTAGATAGCATGTGTGCAAGGCATACTTAAAGCATCACGGAATGAATAAGCAGTGTGCATGCAAGTGTCAGAAAAAATGAAGAGAGAAACAATGTCTACGCGCGTGTGGTGTGTGTGTGTGTGAGAGAGAGAGAGAGAGAGCGAAATCTCAAAACGAAGGTGCTCTGCTGGAATCCCATTGTATGTATTCATATGGTTCCGGGACTCGAGTTAACCTTAGGCATATGTGTGAGAGACATATTATACTTTGAGACATTAGTGGCGGTGGGTGGGCGGAATTAAAGGGGTAGGCGTGTTCGACAGAGAGAGCGTGTGTGTTTCTATGTGAGAGACTTGTAGGACGGGGTAGAAAGACGAATTCTAACCTTGACGGAGGGAGAGAAATACATGAAGTGCGCGTGTGTGATTCCGATGCCCACGGAGAAATGAGATATGTATGCGTGTGAGAGAGATTGCACAATTCATTCACGTATCACTATCTAGCGATCGTGGACGTGCATCGCTTGAACATAAATCAATATCTACTTCGTATCGTGGCCAAAGATACAATATCGATTCAACGCTATAAAGATTGGACACTCACATATCACATTTTTTTCTAAATAATCCTTTTCAATTGTGCATGCCAAAGTTACAGTGATGTTTCTTCAAACAACCAATGTAGCTATCATGTACATGCACCATTGTTAGTCTTGCATTCAAATTCATTAGTCTTGGATGATTTAAGGTTCTATTATGAACTAATATATGTAATATTCATATATGAATTCAACGGGTACGCAATTTATGAAATGGAGGCTATGTAATCATATGAGGTAACACTTTTAAGTAGCGGACTACAATATCCATTTCTTTTGTGGGACTACAATATCCATTTCTTTTTGTGCGCCTCTACAATAACACGTCAATGCATTATGTTTAAAGTAAATAACCAATGGCACTAAATTATCTATTTACACGAGAAATACATAGGCTGAGCGTTTGATCCTTTTTTTGTGAACGCGCCTCTACACCCGTACGATTGGCGCGCCCGTGTGAACGTCCAAGTTATCGGTGCATCATCCCGAGTTATTGTCTTTTTTCTGGGGTGGACTTCACACCAGTTATTAACTGCTGACGTGTGCCCCGTGTACACAGTCTCGCATGACCTTCCCGCTAGCACTGTCCAAAATTAGTTGAAACTGGATACGAACGATCCCGCGGGCGGCAAAATCTCCCGCCTCCTTCTAAAATTTCCGCCACCTAGTCTTTAGCATGCGAAATTCCCCTTTTGTCCTTGGTGCACGGAGAACAACAGTTACAATACGGCCCTCATTTACATAATAGGTCGGGGCTGCTTTGGTAACTTCCGGTTCCCCCCACCACACGGCACCCCCATTTCCTCTCCCCCTCCCGCAAAAACGACTAACTCCACAGCACCAGAGCATCTTACATCACGTCGTCCGTACTTCATCGGCCTTTCTACCCCTCCCCTCTCGAAACCCTAGACTGCTCATCCACCGGCGTACCAGAGCCCATTCACTGCCAGCGGCGTCCACCTCGCCGGATCTGCTTCTGCGGCCGCATCTACCCCTCCCACCTCCCCTAGAAACAAGTAGACTGCTCATCCACCATTGTACCACAGCCCATTCAGTGTCGGCCTTGTCCACGGTGCCGGATTTGCTTCGCCGGTACTCTCATCAATCACACCGCATCTGTAGCGGCTCCTTCGTACTCCCCACCGGAGACGCTTTGTCCACCCCCCCCCCCCCGAGCCGCCCCACCGATGCCCCCGTCAACGGCCTCTGGTCCTCTTCGCCGACACCTTCCTCAACCCTACCGGAGCCACTTCGCCAACACCATCGTCTACCCTACTGGAGTAGCTTTGCTTATACCATTCTCAACCCTATCGGGGCCGCTTTGCCAACTCACAATTCCAAGGCCTCAAATCCGCTTCGTCGCACCCTCGTCCAACCTACCGGAGCAGCTTCTGACGCCCCGTCCACGGCCGCAGATCCACATCGTCGAGACCATCCTGAACCCAACCACCGGAGAAGCTTCACCTATGCCCTCGTCCACGGCCTCAGATCCGCTTCACCCACACCGTAGTCCACCCTACCGGAGCCGCTCCACAAACACCCTACTCGACGGTTCTAGATCTCCTTACCGGACCCCGACAGCCAGCGCAGCGTCATCACCCTTGATGTTTCTAACCTGATTCCCACTGTCTGGCAAGATGCCAAGCACCCGCCACGGCCTAGGTACTTGTCACCTTTAAACCCGTCCAGCATCACCTGCCCGATGTACTTCAAATATACTAACAGGTCGTTGTTACATGTTATGCAGCTGGCAAAAACTACAAGGATGATGTTTCTTCTGGATCTAACAGCTTGGCCAACCAAGATCCTGGACTGAGGCATTGCTATGATCTTGTAAGTGTGTATCTCTTTCTCTTGTATTGTTGTGTGCCTGCCAGCATGCTTTGCTAGGATTTTCGACCAGTAATCCCTTTGTGCAGACAATGATTTCTACTACTGGCTGCTAAATTAGATATGTAGATGTCATACATGATACTCCCTCCATTCCTAAATATAAGTCTTTCTAGAGATTCCACTATAGGCTACATACAGAGCAAAATGAGTGAATCTACACTCGAAAATGCATCTATATACATTTGTATGCGTCCATACTGGAATCTCTACAAAGACATATACTTGGGAATAGAGGTAGTACATTACACAAAATCGTAGGTGGCATGTAGGAATTCCAGTGCACTACATTAGGCTCCCTTAGAGTGCCTGCAAGTCCAGCACACAGAGTCATGGCTAGTTTATGCTACGCACACAATCGTTAATTGGTGGTTTAAATATGCGCAAGGGATATGTCATGTATTACCATGTAGAGATGTCTGAAATTAGCCGTGTCAACTTGCAGATAGGGTTACGCAATGAAGAAGTACAAGATGTATGTGGCAATTTCATGGAACATCACAAAAAAAGAAGAGGCAGCGGTGAGCCTATATAGTGTGCTATGGTAGGTCACTCTTGTTTTACAATCCTACCTAATTAGACCCTAACTAGATAGGATTGTAAAACAAATGGGGCTCAAAGATTCTGGGAGAATCTGGGTAGGGGTCAGATTCTGGGAGAATCTGGCAAAAGAACTGGGCCTCCATTGCAATCATCGTGACATGTTATTTGTATGTCAGTTCTATTGGCCAAGTTTCTTAGGGACAGTTCTTACGAGTTATCCTAAGAAAATAAGCACCTTTGAATATAAGCTCCAGGTAATAAGCCAACCAGTTCTTTTCATTGCCTGCCTTTTCAGCTTATCTTTGGTATGATCAGTGAAAAGTCTAGATTGCATTATATTTTGTCATTTTGCTACCCATATGAAAATGAATTTGACTTGCAAACATCACAAATTGAACCCAGTGCAGTAATTAATATGATAGGAAAATAGACCATCAATATTTGTTCAAAATGCAAATACAAAGATACCATCTACTTGGCATAATCTATTTTGGTCGATGTCTTCCATAGAGATCCCATTGCCTAATTTAAACGAAGAACGCATGGCCCAAATTTAAATGAACAACAATTATTTATCAAAATTTGATGGTCCAAGTGGCTGGTTATTATCATATAGCAGCATCACCTGAAAGCATCATATAGCAGCAGCAGCTCATAGCAACTCATCATACAGCAGCAGCAGTGTGCAATTCATCATATACCAGCAACAGCTCATAGCAATTCATCATATATCAGCAGCAGGAGCAGCTCATAGCAATTCATCATATAGCAGCAGCAGGAGCAGCTCATAGCAATTCATCATATAGCAGCAGTAGGAGCAGCTTATAGCAGCTCATCATATAGCAGCAACAGCTCATAGCAATCCGTCATATAGCAGCAGCAGCTCATAGCAATTCATCATATAGTAGCAGCTGGAGCAGCTCATAGCAATGCATCATATAGCAGCAGCAGCTCATAGCAATTCATCGTATAGCAGATCAGAATGAAAATTTGGCAAAAAATCAGAGGAGATCCTCACCTTGTTGGATGAGCTCATCCTTCAAAAGCACCTCAAGGCCACGGCCTGGGAGGAGGGGAGGGGGAACGAGGTGCCTTCTTCCGCAGTGTGGCATCGGCCATAGTTGTGCAGCGCCCGCCGGAGTAGTGCGTTGGACGGACCACAACGGAGCAGCTGCTGGAGACCATGAGAATGAGGGGCCGCGCCAGAGGGAGGAGCAGCCAGGGAGATTTGGCCCTACCCTCCGGCCATGTAGCCTAGCTGGACAGAGCATCATCGAGGACCAGGACAGATGGGACCAGTGGCGACGGCTTGCTGGAGGAACCCTAGCGCTGCAGGCAGGGGATCGAGGTAGAGGGAAAGGGGAGAGGAGATGCAAGCGGGCAGGGCAATGAACGCTTGCGTGTTTGTTTTTACTTGAGGGTCAGGTGTGACGCGGGCGTGAGCAGTGGCATTTTGAGTGTAATATAGGCAGACAACAGAGTCATTTCACTATTCCCCTTCCCTTCAATTTTTAGTGAGCTTCTACCCAAAACACCCCCCTCCAAAGCGAAATAAGTTAACCCCAAGCCCATAACTCAAAAATGACTTCTTTACATCTTTTATGGCTTATTTTGACAATAAGCTCTGAAAAGGCGGAATAGAACTGGCCCTTAACCTGCAATTCAATTGTGCGTGCAATGATGAATCACTCCTGCCTGCTATAGTGTACATTTAGGCATCATCATACATGGCATAACCTAATACATGTGCATTTCATTATAGAATCTGAAATATGCAATGTTTATGTTAGTTCATACGTTGCACATGATGTTTAAATGCCCTTAAATCTGGTCAGTCAAGTGATGGTCTTTAAGCCTCCTTCTATGCTTCTTTTCTTGATATGTAAGATTTGCTCACACATCTGTTCAATTGCTTGTTTGTATCAGCCAGCCATACTAGGACTGTTTGCTTTGATTACTTGTTGTTCTTGACCTAACCTAAGAGCTTGTCAACGATTTAAACACTAAGGGCTGCTGTAGTGGGGGCTTGTATAACTCATAGGTGACATAAAGGTTTGGTTGTACACTAAAGTAGGCTCTCCAAGAGTACCTGGAGATCCAGTTCGAAGGTATGCCTAGTTTTTAGATAGTGCACACATAGTAAATGCTCATTTCATTGTGCGCAAGAGATGTGGCATGTTTCATTATGTGGTGTTGTTTTGTTATAATCTCATCCTTTTGTGTTGTTCACAGACTAGAAAGTATGCATATTTATCTTCCAAGGAGACCAGTAACTAGTTTATGTCACCTTGCAGAGGGGGTGCAATGAAGATAAGATTGAGGATTTCCAAGTACAAGATGTTAGGAAGGAGCCTTGCCATAGAAGGAGGAGCAGCGCTGAGCCTGTTCAACCAGTTAAGGTAAGTCACTGTATTACAATTACCAGGACATCCTATTTGTCTGACATTGTGCTTGCGTAGGATTCTTCACCCGTAACCCAGTCATTGGGCCATTGATTAAAACCCCCTCCACTCACTACTATATGATGTTCTAAATTTTTTGTAAATCAGATGTATGTAAACACATTTTAATGTTTCTGTTCACTCATTATGGATGTAGTCTACTTTTAAATATCTAAAACATCTTATAGTAGTGAACAGTGTGAAACTGCTTCCTGCCATGGTAGAGTTGTCGACGTCATAAATGTCATAAACAAACACATATTCACATCATTACTAGGATATTGATTACATACTAGTCGAGATACTTCATAGAGGGCAAACAATATTACATTACTTGTTCCTTTATATAGTAAATATAACTAGGCCATGGATGTTATTGAGGCGTGCATGTATGCATGCTGCTAACTGAACAGTTCAACTGCTTGTTTGTTTCAATCATAGTTAAATTGCTTTTTTCAATTGCTTTATTTGTCCTCAGTTAATGAGATTCCCAAACAATGATGCCTGATGTTGGGTACTTCTATAACTATTAGTTGACATATTAAAGGCCTTACTATTTAATTACTCTGGCGAAGTGTGCCTGAAGCTTTGAAGTCTATTAACCAACTCTTACTGCATGAGGCTCACAATCTAGTTTATACTAGGCTAATGATTGCATAGTTTTGCTTGCTGTTGTAGGTTTGTATGAATCCCTCTGTTGTTCAATATGCTCCCTAAGACTTTAGTTGAGCTACAGAATGGCCAACTGCTTGCTTACTTATATGCAATGTGATGTCTAAATTTGTAACTTGTCTGTGTTTTGGATTTGGCCCCAACATCAGGTTCCTCGCGTGAGCTAAGAGAGATTTCTGTATGCGGGCTGCACAGACTACCATTTTTAATTATTTTTTTAAATATCACCTGCTTATGCTTCATGATGTGTAACATTATTGTTAGTCCTGTTTTGCCATGTACAAAATAGTCTGTCTTGCTTGCTTCACTGTTGTAACTATATTTTTGCCCTAGTCATGTGTACTTACAGAAACATTTCAGGATGAAGTGACATCAACACAAAGATCCGCGAGTAGTGCAGCATGGCCATTGCCAAATGATTATGGATTGGAATTGGAATGTGCTGATGTTCTCGAGCATCAACTAGAGGTGGCAAGACAACGTGTACATGATTCTCAACGTGCAATCAACAAGTTGAGACTGGACTTGCAGGTATTAGATGCAGGAGTCAAAAAAATGAAACGAGACACTGAGGTAACCACGAAGGAATTGGAGATTTTGCAGACTGAAATTTGTGATATGTGAATCCGGCCAATCCTATTTTCTGAAGAGATTATAGTTCAAATGGTAAGTTCTGTAGATGCGTGTCCATGATGTATGAGCTTTATTTGCCCAGTGTATGTAATTTGCTATTTGTGTACGCTTTATTATCACTGGTGCCGAACTATAATGCCTAGTGGGTATAATCGGCTGTAATTTCTTTATTGTATAGTGTAGGATTATTCTGCGTTTCTATGCCTTAGTCTTTTTATTGTATAGTGTATGTTTTTAGAGGCGATAGTATATAGTAGGATAATTCTTTGAATATACTATATCGTTGAAACTGGGGCCAACGCGCCCAAACATTTCCTGGACACCATACAAATGAACAAACATGTGTAGTCAAAGCGGGCCTTAATTGGGTTGGTCAAAATAATATTTAGTGGATCCCAAATGATGTTGCCCACCGTAACAACGGGTCTTAGCAGGTCGTTAACAGGCCGAAAGCTGGATAGGGCCGTATAAATGGAAATAGCCCGCGGGCCTCTAGCAGGACGAAATAAATGTCAATTTTTCTCAGCCCTTTTACTTTACGGGCCAGTAAGAGGCCGAAAGTGTTATGGTCCAGAGGAGGCCCAATTTGCAAACTAGGCTTTTAACAGGCCGAAAGTCATGTCGGGCTGAAATTTTGCCGTGCGGAACGTGGGCCCCTAATGGACCCAAAGTCAAAGGCCCAACTGTTGTGAGGGCCACTAACAGGCCGAAAGACAAAATGGGCTAGGAATTGGCCCATTCACCGAATGGGCCGAGGACAGGCCTAAAGTCACAACATGCTAGAATTGGCCCAACTGCATAATGGGCCGAGAAAAGGCCGAAAGACGTTCTAGGCCTTTAACGGGCTAGAACTGACGATGGGCTGCTAATAGGCCAAAAGAAGCTCGGGCCGTAATTGGGCCCAAAGATGTAGTGGGCCGTTAACAGGCTGAAACTGACGATGGGCTGGAAATTGTCAAATCTGGAATGGGCCTTTGATGGGCCGATTCTGTGTAACTTGTATGGGTCATGCTTGCGAATGGGCCTGACTCAAGTAGGCCGCTAATGGGCCGACCCACTTATTTTGACAGGCCCGACCTTTTAACCTGAATGGGCCACTGTTGGGCCGAGACACGTATTGACATATCATAGGCGCGTCCCGTCCATTCGCTGGATGGCAACTGTCCGAACGCCGGGCCGACACGTGGATTTGCTGGCGAATGAGAATTTTACATGTGGAAAATCCCCATTGGTCCGGGCTGATAACGGGTTATCGGATCCAAACCGGAACCCGATAGCTTAACGATGACCCATTATGGTGGATGCCATGTGTCGGTTACCCTTGATGAAAGCACTTCTATGACGCGCAATTTATCGTCATGGAAGTGGACACTTCTGTGATGATAATTTTGGTAATGTCATGGAACACTTCTATGACAACATAGGTATGACTTTCTGGATTCTATAATAAAATCGTCATGGATGTACATGCATGAAAGAAAACATGACCTACTGTGACAAACACGTATCATCACGGAAGTGTTTTTTTTGTAGTGGTAGATATGGGTATATTTACTTAATGAAACACAAGTCTGAAACATTTGAAAAGTTCAAGGAATTTTAGAGTGAAGTGGAAAATCATCGTAACAACAAAATAAAGTTTCTACGGTTTGATCGTGGAGGTGAATATTTGAGTTACGAGTTTGGTATGCTTTTAAGACAATGTGGAATTGTTTCACAGCTCACGCCACCTGGAACACCAAAGTGTAATGGTGTGTACGAATGTCTTTATCGTACTCTATTGGATATGGTGCATTCTATGATGTCTCTTACCGATTTGCCACTATCATTTTGGGGTTATGCATTAGAGATAGTCGCATTCAATTTAAATAGGGCACCGTCTAAATCCATTGAGACGACATGGTGTAAGTTATGGTTCAGCAAGAAACCTAAGCTGTCGTTTCTTAAAGTTTGGGGGTGCGACATTTATGTCAAGAGGCTTCAGCCTGATAAGCTCTAACCCAAAGCGGAGAAGTGCATCTTCATAGGATATCCTAAAGAGACCATTGGGTATACCTTCTACCACAGATCCAAGGGAAAGATCTTTGTCGCCAAGAATGGGTCCTTTCTAGAGAAGGAGTTTCTCTCGAAAAAAGTGAGTGGGAGGAAAGTAGAACTTGATGAGGTAATCTTACCTTCTCTCGAATTCGAAGGTAGGGCATCACACAAAGTAGTTCCCATGATGCCTACAACAACCGAAGAGGAAGCTAATGATGATGATGATCATGAAACTTCGGATCAAGTTACTACTAAACTTCATAGGTCGACCAGGGTACGTTCCGCACCAGAGTGGTACGGTAATCCAATCCTGGAAATTATGTTGTTAGATAACGGCGGACCTACAAACTATGAAGAAGCTATACTGAGCCCAGACTTGAACAAATGGCTTCGGGCCATGAAATCCGAGATAGCATCCATGTATGAGAACAAAGTATGGACTTTGGTGGACTAGCCTGATGATCAACAAGCCATTGAGAATAAATGGATCTTTAAGAAGAAGGCAGACACTGATGGTAATGTCACTGTCTATAAAGCTCGACTTGTCACAGAAGGTTTCCGACAAGTTCAAGCGGTTGACTACGATGAGACTTTATCACCCTAGCGATGCTTAAGTCTGTTAGAATTATGTTAGCTATTGTCACATTTTATGATTATGAGATCTGGCAAATGGACGTCAGAATGGCATTACTTAACGGGTTTCTTAAGGAAGAGTTATATATGATGCAACCAGAAGGTTTTGTAGATCCTAAGGCTACTAACAAAGCATGCAACTGCTACCTCTTGAGCATGCGTTGGTTTTTCCCTTGAAGAGGAAAGGGTGATGCAGCAAAGTAGCGTAAGTATTTCCCTCAGTTTTTAAGAACCAAGGTATCAATCCAGTAGGAGGCCACACGCAAGTCCCTCGTACCTACACAAACAAATAAGAACCTTGCAACCAACGCGATAAAGGGGTTGTCAATCCCGTCACGGCGACTTGCAAAAGTGAGATCTGATAGAGATGATAATATTTTTGGTATTTTTATGATAAAGATTGAAAGTAAAGATTGCAAAGTAAAAATAGATTGGAAACTAATATGATGGAAAATAGACCCGAGGGCCATAGGTTTCACTAGTGGCTTCTCTCAAGATAGCATAAGTATTAGGGTGGGTGAACAAATTACTGTCGAGCAATTGATAGAAAAGTGCATAATTATGAGAATATCTAGGCATGATCATGTATATAGGCATCACGTCCATGACAAGTAGACCGAGTCCTACCTGTATCTACTACTATTACTCCACACATCGACCTCTATCCAGCATGCATCTAGAGTATTAAGTTCATAAGAACAGAGTAACGCATTAGGTAAGATGACATCATGTAGAGGGATAAACTCAAGCAATATGATATAAACCCCATCTTTTTATCCTCGATGGCAACAATACAATACGTGTCGTTTCCCCTACTGTCACTGGGATCGAGCACCGCATGATTGAACCCAAAGTTAAGCACTTCTCCCATTGCAAGAAACATCAATCTAGTAGGCCAAACCAAACTGATAGTTCGAAGAGACTTGCAAAGATAACCAATCATACATAAAAGAATTCAGAGAAGATTCAAATATTGTTCATAGATAATCTTGATCATAAACCCACAATTCATCGGATCTCGACTGTCGGATCTCAGGTTTCGGCAAAACCCTCAAGGTTCGAACACTGGGGTGCGCATGAAGATCTCCCCCTACCGATCCACGCCCTAACCTCGCTAAGATCTCAAAGACTAACTCGATGAACTCGCAACACAAAGTACACAAGATTTATACTGGTTCGGGCCACCGTTGTGGTGTAATACCCTACTCCAGTGTGGTGGTGGTGGATTGCCTCTTGGGCTGAGGATGAACAGTACAAGGGGAAGAACAGCCTCCTGAGGTGAGGTGTTCTTGTGCGTGGCGAACTTGTGTGGGTGAGGATTACTCAAGATGAGATGCCTCGTACTATGGTGGCTAGTCCTATTTATAGAGGCCCTGGTCCTCTCCCCAAATATTGAGCGGGAAGGGAGCCAACAACGGCCAATTTGAAAGGGGACAGCTAGTACAAGCTATCCTGACAAAAGCAGTCTTCGCCTGCAAAAGGCTCTGGCGGTGACGCCGCCTTGGGCTCCATGGTGACCTCCGTTTTGCCGTCCTGCTGGTCTTGGTCTCGTTGCATGGATATGGAAACCTTTGCTTGACACCTCGGTACTCCTCGCTTGCGCTTGCCTCCTTAGCACCAAAGGGGAAACAAGGACACTATGCGCTCGCCTGGCGCCCGCCCGATCTCGATCGTCATGGCTCACGTCACGAGAACCTCGCGAGGTTTGCCTTGCCTTGATCTCTCCGCCCATCGCGAGCCAGGCAGGTGAGGCCGCTCCCGAGGAGGTCTTGAGTCATCCGCCTCGCGAGGCTTGGCCCCTCGCGAGGGTCTTGAATGCTTGCTGGTGAAGATGGGTCGTACGGGCCCGCTGGCAGAGCCACGCCATGGGCCGCATGCAGGAAAGTCTAGGGACCCCCGTTCCCAGAACGCCGACTGTAGCCCCCGGGCCCAAGGCGCGCTCGGGCTTGGCTTCGAGGCGAAGCGAAAGGGCAAGTGCGGAGCGCCGCGGGCCCCCACAGCCTGTGGCCTTGGTCGACGCGTGGCGGTTGATTGGATGTGTGCGTCTCCGCTTCCCCATGCAGCCTTGGAATCCGCCTGGCTATGCGGCCACCGGAACCTACACAGTTATTCTTCCATCGCCAGCGCCATACTCCCCCAATTCCTCTACTTCCCCGGGACTCTACTCCTCTTTCCAATCTGACCTGAACTCTGCCCACTCCATCGCCATGGCGTCGAAACAAGTGGATAAGGGGAAGAAACCTCTGTCTTTGGCCAGTGCGCCCCCGGCCGTCGAGCCCGCAGTTGGCCGATCGCTGGTGCTCAACAATGAGGCCATGGGCAAGGTGCATCCCATGCTCGCCTCCAGTTTCAATGAGTTGGGAAAGACGGTGGCTTGGCCTGCGTCTCGTGCTCGCATTGACCGAACAGCCACCGAGGTCCCATTCTTCATCGACGCCCTTTGGGCCGGCCTGGTTCCTCCTTTCTCCGCCTTCTTCGACGCAGTGCTTGAACACTATCAGATCCACATGCTGCATCTTGATCCCCAATCCGTGACCCTTCTTGCCGTCTTCACCTTTGTGTGTGAGGCCATGGTGGGCATTGCCCCTTCCGTAGCCCTTCTCCGCCACTTCTTCTCGTTGCATCTAATTGACTCCCGGCAGAGCTCGGGATGCTTGAGCTTCCAGGCTGTGGCTGCGACGGCAGGCGCGGGGATCGACTTCGAGCTTCCTCCATCCACGAGCGAGTTTCGGACACGGTGGGTACTTGTTGATGTCGGAGTGCTCAGCCCTCTGCTCCATCCTCCGTCGGCGCCTACCGTTCCCAAATCCGGTTGGGGCCACGAGAAGCTCGCGAGCCCTTGCCTTGTCTCCGTCTGGCTCAGGCTGAAGAGGCTGAAAGACCGTGGCGTGACTGCGCCTATGGTGGTGAAGGAGTTCGTCCGACGCCGAGTCGCTCCGCTTCAGCGCCATTCTCGGCCGATGTGGGCCTTGCTCAATAGCCAGGACCATATGAGACTTCAGGAGTCCGGGATCCCTCTTGAGACATGGCAAACGGTGCTTGAGGTCCTGGCGGGCGTTCCGTTGCCGGACGACATGCCTGGAAAGAGTTGCATGTTGTACCGCTGCTCGAACAAGGAGGAATTCTTGGAGCACATGCCTTGTTTTGACGAGTGGGGGCTGCGCCCAGATGGCCTGGTGGGGCCCCGCGAGAACCCCGTCAACGTGGTTCCCCTCTTGGGTGTTGGCGCTGAGCTCACCCCGAGTGTGGATGCAGGGATGCGAGCACCGCTGGAGGCCGGTGGCTCGAGTGCCGAGGTGCTGATGCTGCCTGGGGCTCCCGAGGCGTCGTCCTCGGGAACCCATGATTCTTCTCCTGGGGCGGCAGCTGCGGGGGCGACGTAGCGCGCGACTCCTGAGGCCGAAGTTCTTGAGACCTCGGCAGATCGCTGCGAGATGGCGCCCGATGACTCTCCTCGACAAGGCGCCCCTGAGGCTGTCCCTTCAAGCGCTTCTCCTGCTGCACCTCGTGATGGCCGCCATGTCCAACGCTTTGGTCGGATTTGTGTGGACTTCGAGGAGCTCCGCAAGAGGAAGGGATCCCCGAGCGGTAGGGGTGGTATCTTTGGGCTGTTGAAGCGGAGGAAGTACCTCGCCATTGACGAGTAAGTACTGAATCTTTGTGGCTTCTTGTGTGCTTCTTTCCCCCCTAACGTTGGTCCTTCAGGATTCCTTCCACCAAAGCCGCCGAATCTCCTGAGAAGCGGCCTCCTCTCTCCTCGTCTCCCTCGCTGACCTTGAGTGCCCCGAGCCTGCACACCGCCTTTGGTGCGGGGTCGGTTGGAGAGGCGTGCTCACCTCTATGGCGCCTTGAGCCTATGCCCTCGTCGTCCCTTCTTCGCGGCCTTGCCTAGAGCTCAGCAAGCGTGCCGAGGGCTCCTCCTCTGGTCATGGATGGCGGCTGGATGGGTTTGGTCTTGGGCTCCTCTTCAAGCAGCGGGCCTCGACTCATCCGGGCCCCTGGCGAGGCCTGGCTGGCCTCCGAGCGGGCGCCAGCCCCCTGCTAGAAGGTGGTGAGCCGCTCTGGGCCCCGCCTGCAGCCCCCGCGGCGGAGGATGAGATGGGCCGTGCGCTTGAGTTCGAGCACGGACGGAGCGTTGTTCGTCATGAGCTCTTCCAGGAGGCAATGGGCGCGATGAACCGGCTCGGTGAAGAACTCACGGATGTCGACGCGCGCCTCAAGGCCGAGGGTCTTCGGTTGGCGGAGGAGCGGCATAAGTTGAAGGGGGCTATCAACCTCGGGCGCCACCAGCGCGAGCTGGATAACGCGAAGGCCGAAGCTTCTCTCGTAACCTCGCGTGAAGCTTGCTCCCGGGCTCTGGAAGAGGCCCGAGAAGCTGATTGCTGTCGCAAGGCCGCGGAGAAGCGCGTGTGGGAGCTCCAAGCCTGGAGCGCCTCCTTGGAGCGGCAAGCGGAGGAGCGCAGAGCCGCCCTTGCGTCGTTGAGGGGGACGCCCGCCAAAGAAGAAGAGATCCGGAGGCATGAGGAGGCGTTGGCACTGGAAGCCGTGGAGCGTAGCCTTGAGCTCGAGCAATTAGAGACGAGGGAGCGTCAGATTGCCCAAGTGGAAGACGCCGTTGGCGCACGCGAGGCCAAGGCCCAGGAGAAGGTCGATCGCCGGGTGGCCGAGGCTTGCGCGGGTCCTGAGGGTAGGCATGACCTGAAGTTGAAGCTTGCGGAGGCTGAGGCTGCAGGTAGGACCGCTGCCCTTAGGCCCAGGCTAGCCGAGGTGGAGTGGTGCGAGGAGGCCACGGCAGCCGCCCTGGTCACGGCGCAGGAGGAAATGGCCTCCGCCCGCGTCGAGCTAGTCTCTCTTCGGCAGTGGGTTGCTGACGCCGAGTCCGTTGGGTGGCAGAACAGGGAGGAAGTGCTTCAGCGGCGGAAGCTGGAGTGCGTGCATGCTCCCATGCTCCAGGACCTTCGGAACAGAGCCAATACTGCCCTGGGCTACATCTGTGACGAGAATGCCCCTCACCCCCACGTGGACGACTACGCCAGCCACCTTCGCTTCTTCGCCAATGTGGTGACGCGCCTTGAGAACCGCTCCGAGAGAGCTCGCCTGCTTGTCAAAGGGAGGAGCCGCAGCCTGCTGGGGCGCGCGTTCTCCCGTGTCTTTAGCCATCTTCAGAACACCTACCAGGACTTCGACTTTGACGCCGCCATTGCTCCAGTCCCGGAGGCCATCCAGGGCGACCTGGCACGGTGGGTGGAGGACAACGTGGACGCGCTGGTCAGGGCCTTCTCTTCTCATGATGACACGGTGGTGGTCGCGGCGGACGAAGGCGACGTGGTCGATGATGGTGATGGCGGCGCCGGTGGAGGTGATCGTGGTGCCGGCGATGGTGGCAGCGACGCCAGCGACGCGTCTGAAGGCAATGCGGCGAGCGACATGTCCGACTGATCCCCGCGCTTCCCAGCTGTTGGTCCTGCACGCAGAGGCTCGAGCGTGGCCCTAGAGGTTGTAAGAGCATTTATGGAGGGGAAGCCCCTCATGTAAATATATTACTGCCTCTATCTTTTTAGGCCGAGTAGAATATGTGTCTTCATGAACTCACGTATCCTCGGGTAAGATTGTTGTTGTCGCAGTTTGCCTTAGCCTAGACAAGCCCCACACCGGTTCAGGAGGTTGCGCGTGCCGGGAAGCTCCTGAGAAGCCTGTCGACATGCCCGAGGGGGCCGCGTGATGGGCAAGCGCTAGCCGTGGCGTGTCATGCGTGTGGCGCGTGCGCGCTGTGCCTAGCACCGCTCGCGAGGAGATCGTGAGGGGGAAGTGACAGGCGTGAAACCCAGATTAAGGCAAGAATCAGATAGCAAGAAATCACTCGAACGAGAAAAGGCACCCCCCACGCACGTCAATGAAAATTCAGCTTCAACTTAAATCCAAATCCAGAAGGCAGGGTTACAGAAAAGAAATCCAAAGCAAATGGCCGCGTCCGGCGCCTAGTCTAGTCTTCGAGTCTTCTCACCAACGGCGAGCTAAGTGCTGCCACTAGGACGTGGGAGGGAGCCCCCGAGGCCCGAGGGCGGCACTCCTGAGACTCCAGGGCGTGTATAGCCCCACTCATTATTACGTGAGAGTGTCACGGGCGGAGACCTTCACAGGCGTGAGCCTTACTTCATATTGCCAGATGAGGGCCCCGCCTTGCGCCTCCCTCGATCACCGTTGGGGGCGACCAGAAACCAGGACGACACCAAGGGGCAAAGGGGACGCTAGCGGCACCCTCGGCCACCACGGGTCCTCTGCTGGGGGTAGGCTTTGGAGCACCTCCCCGCCAGAGGGCCTACCTCTGGGGGACGCCTTGCTCCGCGCGATGCTGGGAAGGGCCTTCGTCCCGGCTTCCTTCCTGCAGCCCCCAACGTGCCCCCCTGGCGGCAGGGAGGCCGACGAGCTAGGGCCGTCATCTACTGCTGCGACCTGATTTTCCTGCGCATCATGGTTAGCGTAAGCCTGCTCCTGAGGAATTAGTGGTACCCTGTAGCTGTTGTCGCCGGCGCGGTTGGTGAGGCTTCCGGAGGGCTCCTGAAAGGTGCCGGCTTCTAGCACCTCCTCCTCCGAGCCCGGCTCGAGGAACGAGCCCGGGTCATCTTCGAGCATGTACTCCCGGTCCACCACGCGGGGCATGCAGACCTCTGAGGCCGCTGCCTCGAAGACCTCGCCGTAGTGCCCTACGCTCCATGTCGCCCGACCTAGCGTGCCATCTTGAGGATGGTAGGGTTGCATCCCGCTCGAACCGTAGGTGGCAGCACTGTGCCCACGCCCACCGGAGGTGGCGCGGGCGCGAGCGGGCGTCTAGCTCCGTTGGTTACGCTGGTGTCGATGAAGCCTGCTGGTGCGCCTGTGGGCACGCGGGCACGGCGTGGTCCGCCATGCGACCCGGCCGCAGCTTGTGGCGTGAGCAGAGAGAAAAAGGGTGGCGCTCTTGAAGCCGCCGCGTCCAAGAGCTCGGCGACGCGCTCTAGCAAAGCATCCCGGCCGCTCTCCATTAACTGGCATCACAGCAGCTCTCGAGCCACTATGAGTGCGGCCCTCATGTTTGCCTGCTCCCGCCGGGTGTGCGGCACCGTGGCCGCAGCATGGCTTGAGGCCCTTGCGGCCGCTCGTGCTTGTCGTGGAATAAGAGCAGATGGCGAGTGACCACGCCGCCCACGCCCCGTGGTGTTTGGTGGCGCGCGTGCTTCCTGGGGCGCGGAGTTGAAGTCTTCTTGAATGGGTGGCGCCGCCCGGGCTGGACAGGCTGCCCAGCGGTCGGCGTTGGTCCTCGAGTCGCCGGACATCGGAGCCGCAGAGTGTCGGGAAATCAACGGGCGGACCGACCGGTGGAAGGAGAGCTTCGGCGCGCCACTACCTGGTGCGCCACATGTCAGATCTCGGGTTTCGGCAAAACCCTCAAGGTTCGAACACTGGGGTGCGCACGAAGATCTCCCCCTACCGATCCACGCCCTAACCTCGCTAAGATCTCAAAGACTAACTCGACGAACTCGCAACACAAAGTACACAAGATTTATACTGGTTCGGGCCACTGTTGTGGTGTAATACCCTACTCCAGTGTGGTGGTGGTGGATTGCCTCTTGGGCTAAGGATGAATAGTACAAGGGGAAGAACAGCCTCCTGAGGTGAGGTGTTCTTGTGCGTGGCAAACTTGTGTGGGTGAGGATTACTCAAGATGAGATGCCTCCTACTATGGTGGCTAGTCCTATTTATAGAGGCCCTGGTCCTCTCCCCAAATACTGAGCGGGAAGGGAGCCAACAACGGCCAATTTGAAAGGGGACAGCTAGTACAAGCTATCCTGACAAAAGCAGTCTTCGCCTACAAAAGGCTCTGACGGTGACGCCGCCTTGGGCTCCATGGTGACCTCCATCTTGCCGTCCTGCTAGTCTTGGTCTCGTTGCACGGATATGGAAATCCTTACTTGACGCCTCGGTACTCCTCGCCTGCGCTTGCCTCCTTAGCACTAGAGGGGAAACAAGGACACTGTGCGCGTTGGCGCTCGCCTGGCGCCCGCCCGATATCGATCGTCACAAATCACGTCACGAGAACCTCACGAGGTTTGCCTTGACTTGTTCTCTCCGCCCCTCGCGAGCCAGCCTGGTGAGGCCGCTCCCGAGGAGGTCTTGAGTTGTCCGCCTCACGAGGCTTGGCCCCTCGCGAGGGTCTTGAATGCTTGCTGGTGAAGATGGGCCGTACGGGCCTGCTCGCAGAGCCACGCCGTGGGCCGCAGGCAAGCAAGTATGGGGACCCCCATTCCCAGAACGCCGACATCGACACACACACCGCAAAAAGAGTTACATCGAATAGATCTCCAAGAAGATCGAGGAGAAATTTGTATTGAGATCCAAAGAGAGAGAAGAAGCCATCTAGCTAATAACTATGGACCCGAAGGTCTGTGGTAAACTACTCACACATCATCAGAGAGGTTATGGTGTTGATGCAGAAGCCTTCCGTGATTGATTCCCCCTCCGGCGGAGCGCCGGAAAAGGCCCCAAGATGGGATGTCATGGGTACAGAATGTTGCGGTGGTGGAATTAGGTTTTCGTGGTGCTCCTCGATGGTTTCAGGGTACGTAGATATATATAGGAGGAAGAAGTAGGTCGGTGGAGCCACGAGGGGCCCACGAGGGTGGAGGGCACACCCAGGGGGTAGGCGCGCCCCCCTGCCTCGTGGCCTCCTCGTTAGTTTCTTGACGTCCACTCCAAGTCCTCTGGATCACGTTTGTTCCAAAAATCACGCTCCCGAAGGTTTCATTCCGTTTGGACTCCGTTTGATATTCTTTTTCTGCGAAACACTGAAATAGGCAAAAAACAGCAATTTGCACTGGGCCTTGGGTTAATAGGTTAGTCCCAAAAATAATATAAAAGTGTATAATAAAGCCCATTAAACATCCAAAACAGAATATATAATAGCATGGAGCAATCAAAAATTATAGATACGTTGGAGACGTATCAAGCATCCCCAAGCTTAATTCCTGCTCGTCCTCGAGTAGGTAAATGATAAAAATAGAATTTTTGATTTGGAATGCTACTTTGCATATTCTTCAATGTAATTTTCTTTATTGTCGCATGAATGCTCAGATCCGAAAGATTCAAGATAAAAGTTTAATATTGACATAAAAATAATAATACTTCAAGCATACTAACCGAGCAATTATGTCTTCTCAAAATAACATAGCCAAAGAAAGCTCATCCCTACAAAATCATATAGTTTGGCCATGCTTCATTTTTGTCACACAAGAATGCTCTCATCTTGCACAACCCCGATGACAATCTAAGCAATTGTTTCATACTTTAATAATCTCAAACTTTTTTCAACTTTCACGCAATACATGAGCGTGAGCCATGGATATAGCACTATGGGTGGAATAGAATATAATGATGGGGGTTGTGTGGAGAAGACAAAAAAGGAGAAAGTCTCACATTGACGCGGCTAATCAACGGGCTAGGGAGATGCCCATCAATTGATGCCAATGCAAGGAGTAGGGATTGCCATGCAACGGATGCACTAGTGCTATAAATGTATGACAGCTCAACAAAATAAACTAAGTGGGTGTGCATCCAACTTGCTTGCTCACGAAGACCTAGCGCATTTGAGGAAGCCCATTGTTGGAATATACAAGCCAAGTTCTATAATGAAAAATTCCCACTAGTATATGAAAGTGACAAAACAAGAGACTCTCTATCATAAATATCATGGTGCTACTTTGAAGCACAAGTGGAAAAAGGATAGTAGCGTTGTCCCTTTTTATTTCATTTTTTTTATTTTTTTTATTTTTTGGGCCTTTATTTTTTTGGCCTTTATCTCTTTTTTTATTTGGGACAATGCTCTATTAATGATGATCATCACACTTCTATTTATTTACAACTCAATGATTACAACTCGATACTAGAACAAAGTATAACTCTATATGAATGCCTCCGGCGGTGTACCGGGAAGGGCAATGAATCAAGAGTGACATGTATGAAATAATATGCATGGTGGCCTTGCCACAAATATGATGTCAACTACATGATCATGCAGGGCAATATGACGATGATAAAGCGTGTCATAATAAACGGAACGGTGGAAAGTTGCATGGCA
The DNA here is from genome assembly GCF_018294505.1 of Triticum aestivum. Taxonomy (NCBI): domain Eukaryota; kingdom Viridiplantae; phylum Streptophyta; class Magnoliopsida; order Poales; family Poaceae; genus Triticum; species Triticum aestivum. Next base: position 98,987,581 of record NC_057802.1, read on the forward strand.
ATATATCTTGGAATGGCTATGGAAATGCCATAATAGGTAGGTATGGTGGCAATTTTGAGGAAGATATAAGGAGGTTTATGTGTGATAGAGCGTATCGTATCATGGGGTTTGGATGCACCGGCAAAGTTTGCAGCAACTCTCAAGGTGAGAAAGGGAAATGCACGGTACGGAAGAGGCTAGCAATGATAGAAGGTTGAGAGTGCGTATAATCCATGGACTCAACATTAGTCATAAAGAACTCACATACTTATTGCAAAAATCTACAAGTCGTCAAAAACCAAGCACTACACGCATGCTCCTAGGGGGATAGATTGGAAGGAAAATACCATCGCTCGTCCCCGACCGCCACTCATAAGGATGACAATCAAAGAACACCTCATGTTTCAAATTTGTTACATAACGTTTACCATACGTGCATGCTACGGGACTTGCAAACTTCAACAGAAGTATTTCTCAAATTCACAACTACTCAACTAGCACAACTTTAATATCACTATCTCCATATCTCGAAACAACTATCAAGTATCAAACTTCTCTTAGTATTCAATGCACTTATATGGAAGTTTTTATCTTGGATGCCTATCATATCAGGACTAAATTTATAACAAAAGCAAATTTCCATGCTGTTCTATAGGACTCTCAAAATAATATAAGTGAAGCATGAGAGATCGATTATTTCTATAAAATATAACCACCACCGTGCTCTAAAAGATATAAGTGAAGCACTAGAGCAAAATTGTCTAACTCAAAAGATATAAGTCAAGCACATAAAGTATTCTAATAAATTCCGAATAATGTGTGTCTCTCCCAAAAGTTGTGTACAGCAAGGATGATTGTGGATAACTAACAAGCAAAGACTCAAATCATACAAGACGCTCCAAGCAAAACACATATCATGTGGTGAATAAAAATATAGCTCCAAGTAAAGTTACCGATGGACAAAGACAAAAGAGGGCATGCCTTCCGGGGCATCCCCAAGCTTAGGCTTTTTGGGTTGTCCTTAGATTTTACCTTGGGGTGCCTTGGGCATCCCCAAGCTTAGGCTCTTGCCACTCCTTGTTCCATAATCCATCAAATCTTTACCCAAAACTTGAAAAATTCACAACACAAAACTTAACAGAAAATCTCGCGAGCTCCGTTAGCGAAAGAAAACAAAACACCACTTCAAGGTACTGTAATGAACTCATTATTTATTTATATTGGTGTTAAACCTACTGTATTACAACTTCTCTATGGTTCATAAACTCCATTACTAGCCATAGATTCATCAAAATAAGCAAACAACACACGAAAAACAGAATCTGTCAAAAACAGAACAGTCTGTAGTAATCTGTAACTAACGCAAACTTCTGGAACTCCAAAAATTCTACAATAAATTTCTGGACGTGAGGAATGTATCTATTAATCATCTGCAAAAAGAATCAACTAAATAGCACTCTCCAGTAAAAATTCGTAGGTAATCTCGTGAGCGCTAAAGTTTCTGTTTTTTTACAGCAAGATCGCAAAGACTTTCCCCAAGTCTTCCCAAAGGTTCTACTTGGCACAAACACTAATAAAAACACAAAACCACATCTAAACAGAAGCTAGATGGATTATTTATTCCTAAACAGAACCAAAAAGCAAAAAAAACTAAAATAAAATTGGGTTGCCTCCCAACAAGCGCTATCGTTTAACGCCCCTAGCTAGGCATAAAGGCAAGGATAGATCTAGGTGTTATCATCTTTGGCTTTTAATTTTTTAGCGGAATCATGCTCGAATCCGGGAGGTTCTTTACGTTTCCCTTCATATTCGGAAATTTTTAGATCTAATGAATCCAACCGCTTATTGCAAAGGGTAATCAACATATTCATGCGGTGAAGATTTCCGCTAACACTCTTAAGAGGTTCAAGAGACTTTTGTAAAATCTTAGTTACTTCGCAAATCTTTTCAAAAACTTGAGTCTCTTCATGGGTATGTTGTGGTCCCTTTTGTTGAGGTAGTGTTCCCACTACCCCTCTATGATTTCATGCACATTACTGGGATCAATTTCAATAAAATTTCCTTTGGTAACACAATCCAAGAGTTGTCTATGGGACATATTTAGTACAACATAAAAATTGCGAAGGCAAATTCTAAAATTCACCTCTAGGGTGCAATTACGATAAGATTCCATCTTCCTAAACCAAGCATCTTTTAATTTTCCTCCTTGTCTTTGCTTGAAGTGAAGAACTTCAGATTTGGGAGACGAAGGAGCAGATAAGGGACTGGCCATAACGACGAAGCAAGAGAAAAAGGGGCGAACGGAAAGAGAGGGCGAATAAAACGGCAAGGGTGAAGTGGGGGAGAGGAAAACGAGAGGCAAATGGAAATAATGTAATGCGAGGGATAAGAGTTTGTGATGGGTACTTGGTATGTCTTGACTTGTGCGTAGACTCCCCGGCAACGGCACCAGAAATCCTTCTTGCTACCTCTTGAGCATGCGTTGGTTTTTCCCTTGAAGAGGAAAGGGTGATGCAGCAAAGTAGCGTAAGTATTTCCCTCGGTTTTTGAGAACCAAGGTATCAATCCAGTAGGAGGCCACACGCAAGTCCCTCGTACCTACACAAACAAATAAGAACTTTGCAACCAACGCGATAAAGGGGTTGTCAATCCCTTCACGACCACTTGCAAAAGTGAGATCTGATAGAGATGATAATATTTTTGGTATTTTTATGATAAAGATTGAAAGTAAAGATTGCAAAGTAAAAATAGATTGGAAACTAATACGATGGAAAATAGACCCGGGGGCCATAGGTTTCACTAGTGGCTTCTCTCAAGATAGCATAAGTATTACGGTGGGTGAACAAATTACTGTCGAGCAATTGATAGAAAAGTGCATAATTATGAGAATAACTAGGCATGATCATGTATATAGGCATCACGTCCGTGACAAGTAGACCGACTCCTGCCTACATCTACTACTATTAATCCACACATCGATCGCTATCCAACATGCATCTAGAGTATTAAGTTCATAAGAACATAGTAACGCATTAGGTAAGATGACATGATGTAGAGGGATAAACTCAAGCAATATGATATAAACCCCATCTTTTTATCCTCGATGGCAACAATACAATACGTGTCGTTTCCCCTACTGTCACTGGGATCGAGCACCGCATGATTGAACCCAAATCTAAGCACTTCTTCCATTGCAAGACAGATCAATCTAGTAGGCCAAACCAAACTGATAATTCGAAGAGACTTGCAAAGATAACCAATCATACATAAAAGAATTCAGAGAAGATTCAAATATTGTTCATAGATAATCTTGATCATAAACCCACAATTCATTGAATCTCGACAAACACACCGCAAAAAGAGTTACAACGAATAGATATCCAAGAAGATCGAGGAGAACTTTGTATTGGGATCCAAAGAGAGAGTAGAAGCCATCTAGCTAATAACTATGGACCCGAAGGTCTGTGGTAAACTACTCACACATCATCGGAGAGGCTATGGTGTTGATGTAGAAGAACTCCATGATTGATTCCCCCTCCGGCGGAGCGCCGGAAAAGGCCCCAAGATGGGATCTCACGGGTACAGAAGGTTGCGGCGGTGGAATTAGGTTTTTGTGGTGCTCCTCGATGGTTTCGGGGTACGTAGGTATATATAGGAGGAAGAAGTAGGTCGGTGGAGCCACGAGGGGCCCACGAGGGTGGAAGGCGCGCCCCCTGTCACGACCGGTTTTTCAATAAAATAATTATTGAGAGACCAATCCCTTTTACGGACCAGCGAGGAAGAATTCCTTCTCACTGGTAGACAATATCTTGGTCACAGAAGAAAAATACCAGGAGTACTAAATATAATACAAGGTTGAGCAGAGACTACCCAACAATTTATTACGTGCACGCCGCTAAAACAAGACGGCGGATAGGGTAGCAAACTACTAACTCACGATGATAACGGTGGTGGAAATATCATCGCGAAGCGAGTGATATGATTCCAGAAGACTACAGCTCATCGAGCGTCGGAGTGAGGCTCGAGAAGACTTATTGCGGGTGGCGGAAGCGTATACAATACAAGTGACCAAAATCTGGGATCGCGAAGGACTGACTGGGACTCCTCTAGGCGTCGGACGCGCTATCAAACTCTTCATCCAAGAGATCGCCTTCGTCAACATCTGGCCAAATCAACAAGCCAGGTGAGTACTATGAAAGTACTCGCAAGACAGTTCGGACATAAGGTATAACAAATGTAAACATGAAGCACATGAACAAGTTAACCGGTGCGATCAAACATAGAGATAATAAATACTGGGTGCCAAGCGAGGGTCTGAATGACGCCTCGAGCGGAAACTGCAGAATATTAATACGGGTACCAAACGAGTGTCCGAAAGACTCCTCGAGCGGAAAAATGCGGAATAATAATACAGGTGCCAAACGAGTGTCTGAAAGACTCCTCGAGTGGAAAATGCAGAATAGTAATACTTGTGCCAAACGAGTGTCTGAAAGACTCCTCGAGCGGAAAATGCAGAATGGTAATACTGGTGCCAAACGAGTGTCTGAAAGACTCCTCGAGCGGAAAATGCGGAGTAATAATGCGGGTGCCAAACGAGTGTCTGAAAGACTCCTCGAGCGGAAAATGCGGAGTAATAATGCCACAGTCGGGCGTCGAGGCGACACCACATAAAGGGCTTATAACAGGAAATAAAGACAGTGCATGCCACAGTCGGATGTCTATGCGACATCACATAAAGGGCTTATATTTAAAGTAAGAAGCAAGAACACGCCACAGTCGGACGTCTGCGCGACGTCACATAAAGGGCTTATATCACAGCTCAATAATACAATAGTTCGGGAACATAAATTATCACAAGCATGAGACAAATATAAAGCTAGTCCATCCACAGGAATAACAATAAATCTGGATTTACCACTTGAGCTTGTTCGCCGGGGACAAATTTTCACACGGATAGATATGGATTTACACTACTTGATCATGGATACGATGATTTGGAAAGAATTGACTCTGCAGAGTTTGTACTTAACCACAGCCAACGGATTTCAGTAGTCACGGGGACTAGTTCCGTCTACGGTGTTTTGGAAGAAACACGTCTAACCAGTACACACCCAATTCAACCATCCGAAGCCAGGGATCACCCTCGGCAACATTCAAGAAAAACCTTGAGACGGGGAGGCTACAACCTCGCGTAGCATGGGATCAAATTTCTATACGCGCGCTCTAAGGGGGTGCCCCCCCTCTCGGTCCCAACCGGAAACACCCATGCCCCCTGACCGGATGACTGGCTTTAATCCTGGGCCAAGGTACCATCATCCCGGCCTCTCTGTTTGGTGTGTACACGGAAAGAGGTTACCAACTTACTAAACCGCATCCTGGCAATGAGACATGTGGTAGCACGGAAAGGGGAAAGAACGGTAACGTGGCTCCAACCACGTTAACGTCGGAGAAAGTCGGATGACGCAAGGCTGGTATGCTACAACAGTACCACCTTGTTGCCCTTCATGTCACCACATGATTAGGCCATCTCTCATCAGAGATCATCGCAACTTTGGAACATGCGGGAAGGGAACGATAACGTGGCTCCAACCACGTTAATGTCGGAGAAAGTCGGATGACGCAAGGCTGGTATGCTACAACAGTACCACCTTGCTGCCCTTCATGTCACCACATGATTAGGCCATCTCTCATCAGAGATCATCGCGACTTTGGAACAACCGGGTCGTTGCCTTACAAGCAATGAGGTATTTACCGACACTCATATGCCACGCACAAACTTTCACGCGAACATGCAAAACACCTGTCATATCAAATGTTCAAAACATGCTTGCCTGGTTCGGAGAAGTCGGAGTCTAGCTCGGCGAAGTTCGCGGCTCCGTCACCTCTCCCGGAACCTACGGCAATCACGAAACGGGCACTAACGTGAAAACCAACACATGCACAGAAACTTTTCCAAATATTTTTCAAATAAATCCCATAAAAAACTAGACAAAATTTTAAGATTGTCAGAAAAAGAATCACTCAAAAATACCTTTTTATTAAAGAGTTATAAAGGTTTCTGTCCAGGGACTTATCTGTAATGAAACAGAAAAGTTCCAGGGTTTTAACTGAGGAAACAGAAAACGCTTCGGTTGGGAATGCGCAAGCGCAAAGGAGAAAACGTATTTGCCCGAAGGCGCCAACAGAAAACGGTTCGAAGGAGAATAGAATAGAGGCTGACAGGCGGGGTCCACCTGTCAGGTTTAAAAAGCTCACCGGCGCCTGAAGACTGCGGTGGACTCCGGTGTCGAACCACATCAGTGACGTCTGACAGCTCCTTGGGTAGGTCTAGTTGGTAGGCTACCGTGCCTCTTCGTGCCTTTACACAAAATGGTCCAATAAATCTTGGGGCTAGCTTCTCCTTAATTTTGAACCGTTGTAGACCCCTCATAGGAGATACTCGGAGGTATACGGAATCACCGGGTTCAAAGCTGACCTCACGGTGCTTCTGATCATAGTAGCTCTTTTGGCGGCTCTGTGCTGTCTTGAGTCTGTCCCGGATTTGTTTAACTTTCTCCTCGGCCTCTTTAAGCATGTCTGGGCCGAAGATACGGCTGTCACCAGTTTCTGACCAATTCAGTGGGGTACGACACCTCCGTCCGTACAATGCTTCAAAGGGTGCCATTTGCAAGCTAGCTTGGTAACTATTGTTGTAAGCAAATTCGGCATACGGCAAACTCTCTTCCCAGCTGGATCCATAGGTGAGCACACAAGATCTTAGCATATCTTCTAGGATTTGGTTCACACGTTCCGTTTGTCCATCGTCTGAGGGTGGTATGCTGTACTGAAAGCTAGTTGCGTGCCCAGAGCTTGTTGTAGGTGATCCCAAAATTTGGAGACAAATTGGGTGCCTCGGTCTGATATTATAGTCTTTGGGACTCCGTGCAAGCAAACTATACGAGAGAGATAAAGCTTTGCCAGTCTTTGTGTGGAGTAGGTAGTCTTCACGGGAATGAAATGAGCAACCTTGGTTAGTCGGTCTGTGATAACCCATATGGCGTCATTCCCACGTTGTGATCGGGGTAATCCGACGATGAAATCCATTCCTATTTCATCCCACTTCCACTCCGGTATCCTGTTTGGCTGGAGTAGCCCTGCTGGCTTTTGATGCTCGGCCTTGATGCGCTGGCATGAATCGCAACAAGCAATGAATGTGGCTATATCTCTTTTCATACCGTGCCACCAAAACCTTTCCTGAATGTCCTTGTACATTTTGGTTCCTCCAGGATGAATCGAGTATGGCGCGGTGTGGCTTTCCGTCAAGATCTGTTGCTTGAGTTCCTCAATGTTAGGCACGCAAAGTCTGTCTCGGTACCATAATGTTCCTTCACTGTCGGTGACGAACTCGGAAGTCTTACGAAGATTCATTTTCTTCTTTATGCCTTCGATGTTGGGATGTCCCTGTTGAGCCTTCTTGACTTGTTCCACCAGGGTGGGTTGTATCTCCAGGTTCGATACGGTGCCCTCGGAGACTCACATCATGTTGAGCTTAGCGAACTCTCGCTGAAACTCAGGCCTCAAGTTTTGCGGACCGTCATTGTCCGGGCTGGGGTTTCGACTAAGGGCATCGGCCACTACATTTGCTTTCCCTGGGTGGTAGTGAATGCCGACGTCATAGTCTTTGACCAGTTCCAACCAGCGTCGTTGGCGTAAATTCAGCTCTGGCTGTGTGAAAATATATTTGAGGCTCTTATGGTCCGTATATATTTCACAGCGATTTCCCAACAGAAAGTGCCTCCACTCCTTGAGTGCATGTATGACTGCTGCTAGCTCCAAGTCATGTGTTGGGTAATTTTCCTCATGTTTTCGCAGCTGCCTGGAGGCATATGCGACAACCTTGCCATCCTGCATTAGTACGCATCCGAGTCCTTTTCGGGATGCGTCCCAATACACCTCAAAGCTCTTGTGTATGTCTGGCACAGTTAAGACTGGTGCGGTTGTCAGCTTCTTCTTGAGTTCTTGGAAGCTCTGCTCGCATGCTTCCGTCCATACAAATTTCGTGTCCTTCTTGAGTAACTGGGTTATAGGTTTCGCCACAGTGGAGAAACCTTCAATAAATCTTCTGTAATACCCGGCCATTCCCAGGAAACTCCGCACATCAGTAACATTGGCGGGTGGCTTCCAGTCCAGTATGGCCTTGACTTTTTCTGGGTCTACGGCCACGCCTTCTTGGTTCAGTATATGGCCCAAGAAGCCAACTTGTCTTAGCCAAAATTCGCACTTGCTAAATTTGGCGTACAACTGATGTTTCCTCAATTCTCCCAAAACAATTCTGAGGTGCTCAGCATGCTCTTCTGGTGTCCTTGAGTAAACCAGAATGTCGTCAATGAATACCACCACAAATTTGTCCATGAATTTCATGAACACTTTGTTCATGAGGTGGACGAAATATGCGGGGGCATTCGTTAGTCCAAAAGGCATCACTGTGAACTCGTATAACCCATATCTGGAAGTGAAAGCTGTCTTGGGGATATCTTCCGTCCGTACCTTCAATTGGAGATATCCCGATCTCAAATCCATTTTTGAGAATACCTTGGCCTGTGCGAGCTGGTCAAACAAATCATTTATTCGTGGCATCGGATACTTGTTTTTGATGGTGACCATATTGAGGGCTCGATAGTCTATGCACAGCCTCAGTGTCCCATCTTTCTTTTTGGCGAACAACACAGGCGAACCCCAAGGTGAGGAGCTGGCTCGAATAAATCCTTTGTCCAACAATTCCTTTATCAGCTTCTTCAACTCCACCAATTCTGAGGGTGTCATTCTATACGGCTTCTTATAGATGGGAGCGGTGCCAGGTGCTAGTTCAATGCTGAATTCTATCTCTCGGTCTGGTGGCATGCCTGGTAGTTCTTCAGGGAACACATCAGGAAACTCGCATACCACTGGAACTTTTCTCAGTTCTGCAATGTCCATTTTGTTCAGTTTTGGTTTCTGTGATCGTGGCCTTTCTTGAGCGGAAACTCTTATTGTCTTGCCGTGATGGTGAGTGAGAATCACTGTCCGATTGAAGCAGTCAATGAATCCTTTGTTGGTGGTCAACCAGTCCATCCCTAAAATGACATCCAGTCCTTTACTTTCCAACACGATGAGATTCGCGTGGAATTGTAGTCCTTCGAACTCAATGACCACTCCTTGGCAGTAACCTTGAGCGATTTGCTTATTTCCGGGGAACTTGATGTTCATAGATTTTTCCAAGGGGAGTATCGGAAAACCGTGTTGCGAAACAAAACTCTTCGAAACGAACGAATGGGAAGCTCCAGAATCAAACAAAACCGTGGCAGGTACTGTGTTGACAGGGAACGTACCGAGCACGATGTCTGGGGCATTCTGCGCTTCTTCCCTGGTCACATGGTTCAGGTGACCCTTCCTGTGGTTGTTGCTGGGGTTGAAGTTGTTGCGCTTGGGGGCTGGATTGTTTCCACCATTGTTCGGCTTGGGTGCCGAGTCTCTTGGCTTCGGGCACTGTTTAGCATAATGCCCTTGTTGACCACAAGCATAGCAGGTGACCCCTGGACGGTATGTGAACTCCTTGTCCCTGGCATGAAACTGTCCGACGGGCCTTGGCTCAGTAGTCGTGGATCTCCTTGCGTCTGTCCTTGGGACCTCAGTCTTGCCTCGGTTGCTGCGGGCAAGAGTCGTCTTGTCCCTCTTCCGCTTACGGATATCTTCCAGACTACGGCGCTCATTCTCCAAGGTGATGGCCTTGTCCACCAGCGTCTTAAAATCCGGAAAGGTGTGCACAATCAGTTGGCATCTCAGTGCTGGTGCCAGGCCGTCCAGGAATTTTTCCATCTTCTTGCTTTCTATCATGTGCTCGTCGTAGGCATAACGAGACAGCTGGGTGAACTGACCGTTGTATTCTGTGACTGACATGCCCCTCTGCTTCAGGTCATCGAACTCTCTCTTCTTGATCTTTAGGATGCTCCTGGGGATGTGTGCCCCACGGAAGCCTTCCTTGAACTCTTCCCAGGTGATGTTGTGTTCCCTGGGATGCATGTGTAGGAAGTTTTCCCACCATGTTGCGGCTGCTCCAGTAAGGTAGTGTGGTGCATAAAGCACCTTCTCATGATCTGAGCACTGAGCAATAATCAGTTTCCTTTCAATCTCACGAAGCCAATCATCGGCTTCCAGCAGCCTATCGGTGTGAGCAAAAGTTGAGGGGCGAGTCTTCTGTAACTCGGATAACTTGGAATGTGGTTGATAGGGTTCACGGTGGTTTCCCATATTGATGACATGGTTCATCATCTCTTGGTGCTGTTGCTGGCTTTGCTCGAAGAGACGGCATACTTGAGACAGTGCTGCTTCGCTGTCCTGTTGGCTGGACTGACCCTGAGTGAAATTGTTGCTGGTCTGTGTCCCGTAAACCTCTTCTGGCTGATTGGGCATGGAGCGAGTCCACGGGCGAGACATTTTTCTAGTCTGGGGTATTATTTGCAAAACCCATGAGAAAAACTGTGTAGCACAAGAAAAGAAATCTTGCAAAGGCAACAAATTTAAAAGACCTCAAGGTTTTCAAAGAAACATAAACGATTTTGCACGGAGAAGGGCTGCTTAACATAAAACTTACATGCGAAAAGCAAACACAAGATACAACACTCAGGATGCGCGTACACAATCCTGACATGTTATTAAAAACTAGCGTACTACTCCGGAAGGCAGCAAACACACCAATACAAACTAGCGTACAGATAAAACAACACACCATACAGGCAGGCATAACACGCGGCTACTCGGTGCTCTTAGTCGGAGATGGTGAAGATCTCCTTCCCCTTGCCGATGGCAAGGCTCAGCGGTCCAGGAGAATCAACCTCCACCTCCTCTCTAGCTGGCTCCTGGCGTGTGACGCTGCGCTGCGGTGATGGTGCGGGGGCGACTGGTGGTAGAGCGTGTGCGGCAGGTGGTGCGGCTCTGACTGGAGTAGGAGCGATGACTCGGTCGAACTCCTCAGTGGTAGGCAGACGGCGAGCAGTGGCCAAAATGGCCGGTGCATAAGAGGCTGAAGACGAGACGAATGTCAGGGGCGGCGCTGTGTTGAGAAGCTCCTTCCTACTGGCAGGACCGCCCCAGACTAAGTCCATGCGGGCAGCCACAAGATCATCTACGAGGTTGTCGAAAGACTCCTCCAGAGCCTTGAGATACTCCACAACCATCTCGATGGCTTCATCTCGTTCTCCCCGATGGCAGGCAAACGCATAGTGGCTGGTGTAAGGCACATGGCATGGGAGGTAGCGGTAGCGACGAGTCTTCATCATAGGAAGGATGTCCCGAAGGCGAGCTATCGCCTCACGGGCAGCCATCTGCATGGCATGCTTCTCCGTAGGCATGGCCCTTCCCACAAAACGGAAGTGGCGAGCAGCAGAACGTCCTCCCTTGAATTGCACCACAGCCTGGTGCATAGACGCGTCGTCACTGAGCTTGTGCTGGTAGAGTGTGAACTCCGGGCGAGCTGCTGGCCCGATCGCGAGCTTGGTGATGGAGACGAGGAGCTTGACAAACCCCTCGGGCACGTTGGTGAACACTTGGTTGTCATAGCTGCTGCCAGCCATCTACAAAAGTAGGAAAAAATTCTGAGTAGTCATGTCATAAATTTATGATGACCAACAGAAAATAGCTACAATTGCAAAATGCTGAAAAAGCACAAAAGACGCTAATAACCGATTAGCGATCGCACCTAGTGGCTTCCTACAGTCAGCCTGGCTCTGATACCAAGCTTGTCACGACCGGTTTTTCAATAAAATAATTATTGAGAGACCAATCCCTTTTACGGACCAGCGAGGAAGAATTCCTTCTCACTGGTAGACAATATCTTGGTCACAGAAGAAAAATACCAGGAGTACTAAATATAATACAAGGTTGAGCAGAGACTGCCCAACAATTTATTACATGCACGCCGCTAAAACAAGACGGCGGATAGGGTAGCAAACTACTAACTCACGATGATAACGGTGGTGGAAATATCATCGCGAAGCGAGTGATATGATTCCAGAAGACTACAGCTCATCGAGCGTCGGAGTGAGGCTCGAGAAGACTTATTGCGGGTGGCGGAAGCGTATACAATACAAGTGACCAAAATCCGGGATCGCGAAGGACTGACTGGGACTCCTCTAGGCGTCGGACGCGCTATCAAACTCTTCATCCAAGAGATCGCCTTCGTCAACATCTGGCCAAATCAACAAGCCAGGTGAGTACTATGAAAGTACTCGCAAGACAGTTCGGACATAAGGTATAACAAATGTAAACATGAAGCACATGAACAAGTTAACCAGTGAGATCAGACATAGAGATAATAAATACTGGGTGCCAAGCGAGGGTCTGAATGACGCCTCGAGCGGAAACTGCAGAATATTAATACGGGTACCAAACGAGTGTCCGAAAGACTCCTCGAGCGGAAAAATGCGGAATAATAATACAGGTGCCAAACGAGTGTCTGAAAGACTCCTCGAGTGGAAAATGCAGAATAGTAATACTTGTGCCAAACGAGTGTCTGAAAGACTCCTCGAGCGGAAAATGCAGAATGGTAATACTGGTGCCAAACGAGTGTCTGAAAGACTCCTCGAGCGGAAAATGCGGAGTAATAATGCGGGCGCCAAACGAGTGTCTGAAAGACTCCTCGAGCGGAAAATGCGGAGTAATAATGCCACAGTCGGGCGTCGAGGCGACACCACATAAAGGGCTTATAACAGGAAATAAAGATAGTGCATGCCATAGTCGGACGTCTGTGCGACATCACATAAAGGGCTTATATTTAAAGTAAGAAGCAAGAACACGCCACAGTCGGACGTCTGCGCGACGTCACATAAAGGGCTTATATCACAGCTCAATAATACAATAGTTCGGGAACATAAATTATCACAAGCATGAGACAAATATAAAGCTAGTCCATCCACAGGAATAACAATAAATCTGGATTTACCACTTGAGCTTGTTCACCGGGGACAAGTTTTTCACACGGATAGATATGGATTTACACTACTTGATCATGGATACGATGATTTGGAAAGAATTGACTCTGTAGAGTTTGTACTTAACCACAGCCAACGGATTTCAGTAGTCACGGGGACTAGTTCCGTCTACGGTGTTTTGGAAGAAACACGTCTAACCAGTACACACCCAATTCAACCATTCGAAGCCAGGGATCACCCTCGGCAACATTCAAGAAAAACCTTGAGACGGGGAGGCTACAACCTCACGTAGCATGGGATCAAATTTCTATACGCGCGCTCTAAGGGGGTGCCCCCCCTCTCGATCCCAACCGGAAACACCCATGCCCCCTGACCGGACGACTGGCTTTAATCCTGGGCCAAGGTACCATCATCCCGGCCTCTCTGTTTGGTGTGTACACGGAAAGAGGTTACCAACTTACTAAACCGCATCCTGGCAATGAGACATGTGGTAGCACGGAAAGGGGAAAGAACGGTAACGTGGCTCCAACCACGTTAACGTCAGAGAAAGTCGGATGACGCAAGGCTGGTATGCTACAACAGTACCACCTTGCTGCCCTTCATGTCACCACATGATTAGGCCATCTCTCATCAGAGATCATCGCAACTTTGGAACATGCGGGAAGGGAACGATAACGTGGCTCCAACCACGTTAACGTCGGAGAAAGTCGGATGACGCAAGGCTGGTATGCTACAACAGTACCACCTTCCTGCCCTTCATGTCACCACATGATTAGGCCATCTCTCATCAGAGATCATCGCGACTTTGGAACAACCGGGTCGTTGCCTTACAAGCAACGAGGTATTTACCGACACTCATATGCCACGCACAAACTTTCACGCGAACATGCAAAACACCTGTTATATCAAATGTTCAAAACATGCTTGACTGGTTCGGAGAAGTCGGAGTCTAGCTCGGCGAAGTTCGCGGCTCCGTCACCTCTCCCGGAACCTACGGCAATCACGAAACGGGCACTAACGTGAAAACCAACACATGCACAGAAACTTTTCCAAATATTTTTCAAATAAATCCCATAAAAAACTAGACAAAATTTGAAGATTGTCAGAAAAAGAATCACTCAAAAATACCTTTTTATTAAAGAGTTATAAAGGTTTCTGTCCAGGGACTTATCTGTAATGAAATAGAAAAGTTCCAGGGTTTTAACTGAGGAAACAGAAAATGCTTCGGTTGGGAATGCGCAAGCGCAAAGGAGAAAACGTATTTGCCCCGCGTCAACAGAAAACGGTTCGAAGGAGAATAGAATAGAGGCTGACAGGCGGGGTCCACCTGTCAGGTTTAAAAAGCTCGCCGGCGCCCGAAGACTGCGGTGGACGCCGGCGTCGAACCACGGCGAGTTAGGAGAAACAGAGGGTACCAAGAGCTTCAGAGTCTTCTTCCGCGTCGGTGGGTGGTGGACTCGTCCAACGGGGAGCACCACGTCGACGGCGACACTATCTCCGGCGGACGGCGGCTCGGGTGAGGATGGGGAACTCCAGTGGAGGGCTGCAAACTACGAATTGAGGCGCGGGTCAGAACGAGGGATGCAAGGTGAAGCTACTGGCAAGAGAATGGAGGCGGAGGAGCGCACACAGGGGCGAATCTGGCTGGATCCCGTGGCGGGTCACGGCGGCCGGAGTCGAGGAAGGAGACCTCCTCGGGGCTCTACCAGTGGCTAGGCTTGCCCTAGGGGGAGTGCAGGGATGGTGGGTGCTCGAGTTGAAGCTCGGGGCCTCTATTTATAGGCAGATCGACGGGGTGGCCGTGAACGGAGAATCTCCGGCGAGTGATTACGGCGGAGCAGTGGATTGGCAGAAGGTTTGAGTGGCCAGGCAGCATCAGTGGAGGTTACTGGAGTCGTTTCACAGCTAAACGGGGTCGGTCTTGGCGTAATGGCGTCGGTCCACGGTGAGGTGACCGCACGGGCTCAACGGCGGCAGAGAGCGCGCTCCGCGCCCTGCGGTTCACGACGAGAGCGGCAACGCGTTCGGGGGAGTGGAAGGCCACGCGGCGAGCTCCGGTGGTTTGGGCGGCGCTGGGTGGCGTCGTCGGCGCCGTTTCTCCCGCTGGCGTCCGTAAAGCCGCCGCCGGCGTCGGTCACGGGGCGGCGCACCTTCTGCTGCTCGTCGCCGACGCCCGCAAGGCGCCAGGCGTTCGTGCGGTGCAGGAACAAGAGGGCGGGGACGAGGAGCAAGGTGACGCGGTGGTACTGGCGAGATCGACGTCCTTCTCTGAAGAAAACGACAGCAGGCCACTGCAGTGTTCTCTGAACTTTCTGAACTTGACATTGACAGTGCACTGCAGGTGTTCGACAGAAAGATTTTGCAATGAGATGAATTTTTCTGGAGCTGTAACTTGGTGAGGTGACCACTCAATGCACCCAGAGACTGCCTGATTTTACTTGGAATTTTTGGAGAAGGTTTTGAATGAATTTCACCAAATTTGGCAAATTTGGTCCAAACTTGCAGCAAGTGTAGTTTGAAAAATTTGAACTGAAGACCAGTGGATCTTCATGGTTCTTGATTGAGGGTTCAAAGGACTAGGAGGGGAAAAGGTTTGGGGGCAAAAATCAAGACAGAAAGTGGAGTTCCTTTGTAAATCTCCAAGTGCTAGAAAAGAAGGCAGAAATTTATTTGAATAGAATATAAATGGAAATAATCACATGGGGAGGTTCAACTTGCTGGATTTGATGCAGATCATGATCCAAAGGTGAGGAAAGGGTTAGGAGAGGGGATTTGCACTAAGGCCATGGCAAGAAGGAATTATTGAAAGTGGCAAAGGATTTTTCCAAAAGCCATAGTGCAAATTTCAAGGAGATTTTCAAAAGTCATTTCCCAAGTGAAAATATTTTGTCTTGAGTCCAAGTGAAAAGCAAGAACCTCCAAGACCAAAGACAGATCTTGGTTGAATCCAAATAAAACTTTTGCCATAAAGAAAAATATTTGAGAGTGAGAGTTCTCTTGAAGAAAAATTTAAATCACTCCCCTCAAGTCAAATAAAATCATTTGAAAAATCCAAATAAAAAAAACTTGGGTGTCACACCCCCCTGCCTCGTGGCCTCCTCGTTAGTTTCTTGACGTCACTCCAAGTCCTCTGGATCACGTTTGTTCCAAAAATCATGCTCCCGAAGGTTTCATTCCGTTTGGACTCCGTTTGATATTCCTTTTCTGTGGAACACTGAAATAGGCAAAAAAACAACAATTTGCACTGGGCCTTGGGTTAATAGGTTAGTCCCAAAAATAATATAAAAGTGTATAATAAAGCCCATTAAACATCCAAAACAGAATATATAATAGCATGGAGCAATAAAAAATAATAGATACTTTGGAGGCGTATCAGCAACCTCCAGCGATCCATCTATGGACTAGTGCAAGCATCTCGGAGTTGGAATATTCGCTTTGACGAAGTGATCAAAGCTTTTGGTTTTATACAGACTTATGGAGAAGCTTGTATTTACAATAAAGTGAGTGGGAGCTCTATAGCATTTCTGTTATTATATGGTTATGACATATTGTTGATTGGAAATGATATAGAATTTCTAGAAAGCATAAAAGGATACTTGAATAAGAGTTTTTCAATGAAAGACATCGGTGAAGCTACTTACATATTGGGTATCAAAATCTATAGAGATAGATCAAGACGCATAATAGGACTTTCAAAATGCACATACCTTGACAAAGTTTTGAAGAAGTTCAAAATAGACCAGTCAAAGAAAGGGTTCTTGCCTGTATTGCAAGGTGTGAAGTTGAGTAAGACTCAAAGCCCAATCATGGCATAAGAAAGAGAAAGGATGAAAGTCATTCCCTATGCCTCAATCATAGGCTCTATTATGTATGTCATGTTGTGTACCATAACTGATGTGTGTCTTGCCATGTACCTGGCAATGGGGTACAAGAGTGATCCAGGAGTGGATCACAGGACAATGGTCAAAATTATCCTTAGGTACCTAAAGAGGACTAAAGAATTGTTTCTCGGTTATGGAGGTGATAAAGAGTTAGTCATAAAGGATTACGTCGATGGAAGCTTTGGTACCGATCCACATGACTCTCAATCTGGATACATGTCGAATATGGCAGCAGTTAGCTAGAGTAGCTTCATATAGAGCATTGTAGACACAGAGATTTGCAAAGTACATACGGATCTGAATGTTGCAGACCCGTTGACTAAAACCTCTCTCACGAGCAAAACATGATCAAACCCCATAACTTATTGGGGCTTTGCTACTTCTTGAGCTTGCCTTGGTTTTTCCCTTGAAGAGGAAAGGGTGATGCAGCAAAGTAGATATAAGTATCTCCCTCAGTTAGAGAACCAAGGTATCAATCCAGTAGGAGACCACACACAAATCACCTATACCTGCAAAAACAATCAAACACTTGCACCCAATGCGATAAAGGGGTTGTCAATCCCTTCACGGTTACTTTCAAAGGTGAGATCTGATAGAGATAGATAAAACTAAACAAAAGAAAAAGTAAATATTTTTGGGGTTTTTGGTTTATAGATCGGAAAGTAAAATATTGCAAAATAGTAGATCAGAACCTTATATGATGGAAAATAGACCCGGGGCCATAGGTTTTACTAGAGGCTTCTCTCAAGATAGCAAATAATACGGTGGGTGAACAAATTACTCTCGAGCAATTGATAGAAAAGCGCAAAGTTATGATGATATCTAAGGCAATGATTATGAAATATGGGCATCACGTTCGTGTCAAGTAGACCGACTCCTGCCTGCATCTACTACTATTACTCCACACATCGACCGACTCCTGCCGGCATCTAGAGTATTAAGTTCATGAAGAACAAAGTAACGCTTTAAGCAAAATGACATGATGTAGAGGAATAAAATCAAGCAATATATGTGAACCCTATCTTTTTATCCTCGATGGCAACAATACAATACGTGCCTCGCTACCCCTATTGTTACTGGGTGAGGACACTGCAAGATTGAACCCAAAGCTAAGCACTTCTCCCATTGCAAGAAAAACCAATCTAGTTGGCCAAACCAAACCGATAGTTCAAAGATATTACAAACATATCAAATCATGCATGAAAGAATTCAGAGAATATTCAAATAATATTCATTGATAAGCTGATCATGAATCCACAATTCATCGGATCTCGGCAAACACACCGCAAAAGAAGATTACAACGGATAGATCTCCAAGAACATCGAGGAGAACATGGTATTGAGAATCAAAGATAGATAAGAAGCCATCTCGCTACTAGCTATGGACCTATAGGTCTATGGTAAACTACTCACGCTTCATCGGAAGGGCAAAAGATTTGATGCAGATGCCCTCGTGATCGAATCCTCCTCCGGGGGGATGCCGGAAAAGACCACAAGATGGGATCTCACGGGAACAGAAGGTTGCGGCTTGGGGAAAAGTGCTTTTGTGGATGCTTTTGGTGGTTTGGGAATATATGTGAATATATAGGAGGAAGATCTAGGTCAGGGGGTCACCGAGGGGCCCACAAGGTAGGGGGCGCGCCCTACCCCCTAGACGCGCCCTCCACCCTTGTGGCCGCCTCGTGGCTCTTCTGACTTGCACTCCAAGTCTCCTGGGTGTCTTTTGGTCCAAGAAAAATCATCACGAAGGTTTTATTCCGTTTGGACTCCATTTGGTATTCCTTTTTTGTGAAGCTCAAAAACAAGGAAAAAACAGAAACTGGCACTAGGCTCTAGGTTAATAAGTTAGTCCAAAAAATAATATAAAATAGCATATTAATGCATATAAAACATCCAAAGCAGATAATATAATAGCATGGAGCAATCAAAAATTATAGATATGTTGGAGACGTATCAAGCATCCCCAAGCTTAATTCATACTCGTCCTCGAGTAGGTAAATGATAAAAACAGAATTTTTGATGTGGAATGCCACCTAACATATTTATCCATGTATTTTTCTTTATTGTGGCATGAATGTTCAGATCCATAAGATTCAAAACAAAATTTAATATTGACATAAAAACAATAATGCTTCAAGCATACTAAAAAGGCAATTATGTCTTCTCAAAATAACATGGCCAAAGAAAGCTCATCCCTAAAAAATCATATAGTCTGGCTATGCTCCATCTTCATCACACAAAATATTCAAATCATGCACAACCTTGATGACAAGCCAAGCAATTGTTTCACACTTTTGATGTTCTCAAACTTTTGCAACTATCACGCAATACATGAGCGTGAGCCATGGACATAGCACGATAGGTGGAGTAGAATATGGTGGTTATGGAGAAGACAAAAGGAAGGATATAGTCTCACATAAACTAGGCGTATCAACGGGCTATGGATATGCCCATCAATAGATATCAATGTGAGTGAGTAGGGATTGACATGCAACGGATGCACTAGAGCTATAACTTTATGAAAGCTCAAGAAGAAACTAACCGGGTGTGCATCCAACTCGCTTGCTCATGAAGACCAAGGGAAAATTGAGAAAGCCCGTCATTGGAATATACAAGCCAAGTTCTATAATGGAAAATTCCCACTAGTATATGAAAGTGACAACATCGGAGGCTCTCTATCATGAAGATCATGGTGCTACTTTGAAGCACAAGTGTGGTAAAAGGATAGTAACATTGCCCCTTCTCTCTCTTCTCTCATTCTTTTTATTTTGGGCTCTTTGGCCTCTTCTTTTTCTCTCTTTTTTTGTCCGGAGTCTCTTTTGGAAATATGCCCTAGAGGCAATAATAAAATGGTTATTGTTATATTTCCTTGTTCATGATAATTTTCTATTGTTCATGCTATAATTATATTAACCGAAACCGTAGTACATGTGTGAATACATAGACCACAACATGTCCCTAGTGAGCCTCTAGTTGACTAGCTCATTGATCAATAGATGGTTATAGTTTTCTGACCATGGACATTGGATGTCGTTGATAACGAGATCACATCATTAGGAGAATGATGTGATGGACAAGACCCAATCCTAAGCATAGCACAAGATCTTATTGTTCGTTTGCTAGAGCTTTTCTAATGTCGAGTATCATTTCCTTAGACCGTGAGATTGTGCAACTCCCGGATGCCGTAGGAATGCTTTGGGTGTATCAAACGTCACAACGTAACTGGGTGACTATAAAGGTGCACTACAGGTATCTCCGAAAGTGTCTGTTGGGTTGGCAGGAATCGAGACTGGGATTTGTCACTCTATATGACGGGGAGGTATCTCTGGGCCCACTCGGTAATGCATCATCATAATGAGCTCAATGTGACTAAAGGAGTTAGTCATGGGATCATGTGTTATGGAACGAGTAAAGAGACTTGTTGGTAACAAGATTGAACGAGCTATGGGGTTACCGACGATTGAATCTCGGGCAAGTAACATACTGATGGACAAAGGGAATTGTATACATGAGTGATTGAATCCCCGACATCGTGGTTCATCCGATGAGATCATCGTGGAACATGTGGGAGCCAATATGGGTATCTAGATCCCGCTATTGGTTATTGGCCGGAGAGGCATCTCGGTCATGTCTGCATGGTTCTCGAACCTGTAGGGTCTACACACTTAAGGTTGGGTGAAGCTAGAGTTGTAATGGGAATTGTATGTGGTTACGGAAAGTTGTTTGGAGTCTCGGATGAGATCCCCGACATCACGAGGAGTTCCGGAATGGTCCGGAGGTAAAGATTTATATATGGGAAGTCCTATTTTGGCCACCGGAAAATGTTCGGGATTTTTCGGTATTGTACCGGGAAGGTTCTAGAATGTTCCAAAGAGGGGCCCACTTGCATGGGGGGACCCACATGAACGTGGGTAGTGGGGGCAAGGCCCCACACCCTATTCAAGGCGCACCAAGATCCCCCCTTAGAAGGAATAAGATCATATCCCGAAGGGATAAGATCAAGATCCCTAAAAGGGGGGATAACAATCAGTGGGGACCGGAAAGGATGGGATTTCTTTCCTCCCGTGTTTGCCAATGCCCCAATGGACTTGGAGGGAAAGAAACCAGCCCCTCCACCCCTATATATAGTGGGGAGGTGCAAGGGAGCCAAGGCGCAGCCCTTCCTCCTCCTACACCACCTCCTCCTCCGTAGTGCTTGGCGAAGCCCTGCCGGAGAACCACAAGCTCCACCACCACGCCGTCGTGCTGCCAAAGATCTCCCTCAACTTCTCCTCTTACCTTGCTGGATCAAGAAGGAGGAGACGTCTCCGGGCTGTACATGTGTTGAACGCAGAGGCACCGTCCATTCGGCGCTTGGATCGGATCTTCCACGATTTGAATCGCTGCGAGTACAACTCCATCAACCGCGTTCTTGTAACGCTTCCGCTTAGCGATCTTCAAGGGTATGAAGATGCACTCCCTCTCTCTCATTCCTAGCTTCTCCTAGATAGATCTTGGTGACACGTAGGAAAATTTTGAATTATTACTACGTTCCCCAACAGTGGTATCAGAGCTAGGTCTATGCGTAGATTCTATGCACGAGTAGGACACAAGTAGTTGTGGGCGATGATTTGGTCAATTTGCTTACCATTACTAGTCTTATCTTGATTCGGCGGCATTGTGGGATGAAGTGGCCCGGACCGACCTTACACGTACGCTTACATGAGACAGGTTCCACCGACTGACATGCACTTGATGCATAAGGTGGCTAGCGGGTGTCTGTCTCTCCCACTTTAGTCGGATCGGATTCGATGAAGAGGGTCCTTATGAAGGGTAAATAGCAATTGGCATATCACCGTTGTGGCTTTTGCGTAGGTAAGAAAAGTTCTTGATATAAACCCATAGCAGCCACGTAAAACATGCAACAACAATTAGAGGACGTCTAACTTGTTTTTGCAGAGTATGCTATGTGATGTGATATGGCCAAAAGGATGTGATGAATTATATATATGTGATGTATGAGATTGATCATGCTCTTGTAATAGGAATCACGACTTGCATGTCGATGAGTATGACAACCGGCAGGAGCGATAGGAGTTGTCTTAATTTATTGTATGACATGCGAGTCAATATAAGCGCCATGTAATTACTTTACTTTATTGCTAACCGTTAGCCATAGTAGTAGAAGTAATAGTTGGCGAGACAACTTCATGAAGACACGATGATGGATATCATGGTGTCATGCCGGTGACGATGGTCATCATGCCGCGCCTCGAAGATTGAGATCAAAAGCCCAAGATGATATTGGCCATATCATGTCACTTTATGATTTGCATGTGATGTTTGTCATGTTTACATCTTATTTGCTTAGAACGACGGTAGCATAAATAAGATGATCCCTCACTAAAATTTCAAGAAATGTGTTGCCCTAACTGTGCACCGTTGCGAAGGATCGTTGTTTCGAAGCACCACGTGATGATCGGGTGTGATAGATTCTAACGTTTGCATACAACGGGTGTAAGCCAGATTTACACATGCGAAACACTTAGGTTGACTTGACGAGCCTAGCATGTACAGACATGGCCTTGGAACAAGAGACCGAAAGGTCGAACATGAGTCGTATAGTAGATGCGATCAACATGGAGATGTTCACCGTTGATGACTAGTCCGGCTCACGTGATGATCGGACACGGCCTAGTCGGTTCGGATCATGTATCACTTAGATGACTAGAGGGATGTCTATCTGAGTGTGAGTTCATTAAATAATTTGATTAGATGAACTTAATTATCATGAACTTAGTCTAAATTTGTCTTTACAATTGCTACATCTTGAGCACTGCGTTTTTTTTAAGGTTAGGACAGTAGGAAAGGCTCCTACTGCTTATATATTACCACAATGTAAAAGTTTTGTTACATATGCACAGGGTGGGGGGAGGGAGGGAGAAGAACAACTACATAACTAAGTTACAAGGTGGAGGCAACTTCCTTAGCAAGGATCCCTCTACAGCTCCCTCTATGTATAGGTTCATTGTATAGTAGCCAATATGTCGTGCACAAGTTGTTTTTGTGATCAAGTAGTCTGTGTAAGATGTCTCAAAAATCATTTTTGAACCTCCCTTTCCATGATTCAATGCATGGCAGCACTTTTCTAAAGTAATTGTTGTTACGTTCCTTCCACAAGCTCCAAGCTGCCAGGAGGAAAGTCTCCATGATCATTTTGTGATTGTGCCTTTCTTTCAATCTTTCCAGCAGCTGAAGGCGATGTTGGTGATCACTCCAGGTAATGTTCAGTATCCTCCAGCAGGATTGGCTGAAAGTGCAGTGGAAGAAGAGGTGTTCCACCGTTTCTTCAATGTGTTGACCACATAACAAACAGTCCAGGTTGGTCCCAATGTTATAGTGTCTCCGTTTTAGCATGTTCCTTGTATTGAGACAGTCAGAAAGTAGCAGCCACCCGAAAACCTTTATCTTAGCCGCGCCTTAGTTTTCCATAGCCATTTGAATGCCACATATTGAGCACTGCGTTGGTTTTCCCTTGAAGAGGAAAGGGTGATGCAGCAAAGTAGCATAAGTATTTCCCTTAGTTTTTGAGAACCAAGGTATCAATCCAGTAGGAGGCCATGCACGAGTCCCTCGCACCTACACAAACAAATAAATCCTCGCAACCAACGCGATAAGGGGTTGTCAATACCTACACGGTCACTTACGAGAGTGAGATCTGATAGGATAATATTTTTGGTATTTTTATGATAAAGATGCAAAGTAAAATAAAAGCAAAATAAAAGGCAACGGAAATAGCTAAGTGTTGGAAGATTAATATGATGGAAATATACCTGGGGGCCATAGGTTTCACTAGTGGCTTCTCTCAAGAACATAAGTATTTTATGGTGGGTGAACAAATTACTGTTGAGCAATTGACAGAATTGAGCATAGTTATGAGAATATCTAGGTATGATCATGTATATAGGCATCACGTCCGAGACAAGTAGACCGACTCCTGCCTGCATCTACTACTATTACTCCACACATCGACCGCTATCCGGCATGCATCTAGAGTATTAAGTTCATAAGAACAGAGTAACGCCTTAAGCAAGATGACATGATGTAGAGGGATAAACTCATGCAATACGATAAAACCCCCATCTTGTTATCCTTGATGGCAACAATACAATACGTGCCTTGCTGCCCCTACTGTCACTGGGAAAGGACACCGCAAGATTGAACCCAAATCAAAGCACTTCTCACATTGCAAGAAAGATCAATCTAGTAGGCCAAACCAAACTGATAATTCGAAGAGACTTGCAAAGATAACCAATCATACATAAAAGAATTCAGGAGATTCAAATATTGTTCATAGATAAACATGATCATAAACCCACAATTCATCGGTCTCAACAAACACACCGCAAAAGAAGATTACATCGAATAGATCTCCACAAGAGAGGGGGAGAACATTGTATTGAGATCCAAAAAGAGAGAAGAAGCCATCTAGCTAATAACTATGGACCCGAAGGTCTGAGGTAAACTACTCACACTTCCTCGGAGAGGCTATGGTGTTGATGTGGAAGCCCTTCATGATCGATGCCCCCTTCGGCGGAGCTCCGGAACAGGCCCCAAGATGGGATCTCACGGGTACAGAAGGTTGCGGCGGTGGAATTAGGTTTTTGGCTCCGTATCTGGTAGTTTGGGGGTACGTAGGTATATATAGGAGGAAGGAGTACGTCGGTGGAGCAACGTGGGGCCCATGAGGGTGGAGGGCGCGCCCAGGGGGTAGGCGTGCCCCCTACCTCGTGGCTTCCTGGTAGCTTTCTTGATGTAGGGTCCAAGTCCTCTAGATCACGTTCATTCCGAAAATCAGGTTCCCGAAGGTTTCATTCCGTTTGGACTCCATTTGATATTCTTTTTCTGCGAAACTCTGAAATAGGTAAAAAATAGCAATTTTGGGCTGGGCCTTCGGTTAATAGGTTAGTCCCAAAAATAATATAAAAGTGAATAATAAAGCCCAATAATGTCCAAAACAGAAGATAATATAGCATGGAGCAATCAAAAATTATAGATACGTTGGAGACGTATCAAGCATCCCCAAGCTTAATTCCTGCTCGTCCTCGAGTAGGTAAATGATAAAAATAGAATTTTTGATGTGGAATGCTACTTGGCATAATTTCAATGTAATTCTTATTAATTGTGGTATGAATATTTAGATCCGAAAGATTCAAGATAAAAGTTCAATATTGACATAAAAATAATAATACTTCAAGCATACTAACTAAGCAATTATGTCCTCTCAAAATAACATGGCCAAAGAAAGTTAATCCCTACAAAATCATATAGTTTAGTCATGCTCCATTTTCATCACACAAGAATGCTCTCATCATGCACAACCCCGATGACAAGCCAGGAAATTGTTTCATACTTTAGTAATCTCAAACTTTTTCAACCTTCACGCAATACATGAGCGTGAGCCATGGATATAGCACTATGGGTGGAATAGAATATGATGATGGGGGTTATGTGGAGAAGACAAAAAAGGAGAAAGTCTCACATCAACGAGGCTAATCAATGAGCTATGGAGATGCCCATCGATTGATGTTAATGCAAGGAGTAGGGATTGCCATGCAACGGATGCACTAGAGCTATAAATATACGAAAGCTCAACAAAAGAAACTAAGTGGGTGTGCATCCAACTTGCTTGCTCACGAAGACCTAGGGCACTTGAGGAGGCCCATTGTTGGAATATACAAGCCAAGTTCTATAATGAAAAATTCCCACTAGTATATGAAAGTGACAAAACAAGAGACTCTATCATGAAGATTATCGTGCTACATTGAAGCACAAGTGTGGTAAAAGGATAGTAACATTGTCCCTTCTCTCTTTTTCTCTCATTTTTTTGGGCCTTCTTTTTTATGGCCTTTCTCTTTTTTTATTCCTCACTTGGGACATGCTCTAGAAAATGATGATCATCACACTTCTATTTATTTACAACTCAATGATTACAACTCGATACTAGAACAAAGTATGACTCTATATGAATGCCTCCAGCGGGGTACCGGGATATGCAATGAACAAAGAGTGACATGTATGAAAGAATTATGAACGATGGCTTTTCCACAAATACTATGTCAACTACATGATCATGCAAAGCAATATGACAATGATGAACGTGTCATGATAAACGGAACGGTGGAAAGTTGCATGGCAATATATCTCGGAATGGCTATGGAAATGCCATAATAGGTAGGTATGGTGGCTATTTTGAGGAAGATATAAGGAGGTTTATGTGTGAAAGAGCATATCATATCACGGGGTTTGGATGCACCGGCGAAGTTTGCACCAACTCTCAATGTGAGAAAGGGCAATGCACGGTACCGAAGAGGCTAGCAATGGTGGAAAGGTGAGAGTGCGTATAATCCATGGACTCAACATTAGTCATAAAGATTTCACATACTTATTGCAAAAATCTACAAGTCATCAAAAACCAAGCACTATGCGCATGCTCCTAGGGGGATAGATTGGTAGGAAAAGACCATCGCTCGTCCCCGACCGCCACTCATAAGGAGGACAATCAAAGAACACCTCATGTTTCAAATTTGTTACATAACGTTTACCATACATGAATGCTATGGGACTTGCAAACTTCAACACAAGTATTTCTCAAATTCACAACTACTCAACTAGCACAACTTTAATATCACTACCTCAATGTCTCAAAACAATCATCAAGCATCAAACTTCTCTTAGTATTCAACACACTCATAAGAATTTTTTTACTAATCTTGAATACCTAGCATATTAGGATTATTTAAGCAAATACCATGCTATTTAAGACTCTCAAAATAATCTAAGTGAAGCATGAGAGATCAAAAGTTTCTATAAAACAAATCCACCATCGTGCTCTAAAAGATATAAGTGAAGTACTAGAGCAAAAACTATATAACTCAAAAGATATAAGTGAAGCACATAGAGTATTCTAATAATTTCCGAATCATGTGTGTCTCTCTCAAAAGATGTGTACAGAAAAGATGATTGTGGTAAACTAAAAAGCAAAGACTCAAATCATACAAGACGCTCCAAGCAAAACACATATCATGTGGTGAATAAAAATATAGCCCCAAGTAAAGTTACCGATGGAAGTAGACGAAAGAGGGGATGCCTTCCGGGGCATCCCCAAGCTTTGGCTTTTAGGTGTCCTTAGATTATCTTGGAGGTGCCATGGGCATCCCCAAGCTTAGGCTCTTGCCACTATTTGTTCCATAATCCATCAAATCTTTCACCCAAAACTTGAAAACTTCACAACACAAAACTCAGCAGAAATTCTCGTGAGCTCCGTTAGCGAAAGAAAACAAAAGACCACTTCAAGGTACTGTAATGAACTCATTATTTATTTATATTGGTGTTAAACCTACTGTATTCCAGCTTCTCTATGGTTTATAAACTATTTTAATAGCTATAGATTCATCAAAATAAGCAAACAACACACGAAAAACAGAATCTGTCAAAAACAGAACAGTCTGTAGTAATGTGTAACTAACGCAAACTTATGGAACTCCAAAAAATCAGCAAAAACAGGAAGACCTATAAAATTTGTTTATTGATCAGCAGCAATTGGAATCAATATTGTATCACTTTCTGGTGATTTTTAACAATTATTTTCGTGAACAGAAAGTTTCTGGAATTTTCTGCAAGATCAAATAACTATCATCCAAGAAGATCCTATAGGTTTAAGTTGGCACAAACACTAATTAAAACATAAAAACACATCTAACCAGAGGCTATAACAAATATTTATTCCTAAACAGAAGCAAAAAGCAAAAAACTAAAAATAAAATTGGGTTGCCTCCCAACAAGCGCTATCGTTTAACGCCCCTAGCTAGGCATAAAAGCAAGGATAGATCTAGGTATTGTCATCCTTGGTAGGAAATTCTTCAATAAGACACCTATCACCCTTAGGAGTTTCTTTCCTTCTATTAATTGTCAAACTTCTAGGCACAAAATCAAGAAAATCATTTGCAACAAACGGTTCCTTAATGATAGCAAAAAGATTGGGATGAACACTTATTGATTTTAGATCCACATTTTCCTTACTAGAGGATTCACCCTTATTTTTAGGAACATAAACAAGCTTGGCAATTTTAGTTGAAGGACTAGGAGTATTCTTTATGGAAGAAAAGGCGGTACCCAAGTTGGTAATGATACCCTCAAGTTTATCGATTCTAGTGGAATTCTGATTTATTCTTTCATCAACTATGGGTTCCTTCTCCTTAATATTTTTCAAAGTGACTCCTACTTTAGATCCATATTGGGTAATTTGGTTGTGGATCTTTTTATCCAAATTTTCAATTAACTCTACGGTAGCAACTTTGTTTTCAATAATTTCAAGTCTTTGCATTACATGCTCCAAAGTTAACATAGTTCCATTAACCAAAAGAGGTGGTGAGCCAAACAAATCTATCATAGCATTATAAGAATAAAATGTATGGCTACCCAAGAAATTCCCTCCGGTAATGGTATCAAGAATATATCTGTACCAAGGAGTAGCGCCTACATAAAAATTGCGGAGAAGAACGGAAGTAGATTGCTTCCTGGTAGATCTATTTTGAGCATTGCCAATTCTATACCAAGCGTCTTTTAGATTTTCTCCCTCCCTTTGCTTAAAATTAAGAACTTCATTCTCGGGAGACAACGGAGAAGATAAGGGACTAGCCATGATGATAAAGCAAGCAAAAAAATGACGAACGGAAAAGAGAGGGCGAATAAAACGGCAAGGGTGAAGTGGGGAAGAGGAAAACGAGAGGCAAATGGCAAATAATGTAATGCGGGAGATAAGGGTTTGTGATGGGTACTTGGTATGTTGACTTTTGCGTAGACCTTCCCGGCAACGGCGCCAGAAATCCTTCTTGCTACCTCTTGAGCACTGCATTGGTTTTCCCTTGAAGAGGAAAGGGTGATGCAGCAAACTAGCGTAAGTATTTCCCTCGGTTTTTGAGAACCAAGGTATCAATCCAGTAGGAGGCCATGCACGAGTCCCTCGCACCTACACAAACAAATAAATCCTCGCAAACAACGCGATAAGGAGTTGTCAATCCCTACATGGTCACTTACGAGAGTGAGATCTGATAGATATGATAGGATAATATTTTTGGTATTTTAATGATAAAGATGCAAAGTAAAATAAAAGCAAAATAAAAGGCAACGGAAATAGCTAAGTGTTGGAAGATTAATATGATGGAAAATAGACCCGGGGGCCATAGGTTTCACTAGTGGCTTCTCTCAAGAGCATAAGTATTTTACAGTGGGTGAACAAATTATTGTTGAGCAATTGACAGAATTGAGCATAGTTATGAGAATATCTAGGTATGATCATGTATATAGGCATCACGTCCGAGACAAGTAGACCGACTCCTGCCTGCATCTACTACTATTACTCCACACATCGACCGCTATCCAGCATGCATCTAGAGTATTAAGTTCATAAGAACAGAGTAACACCTTAAGCAAGATGACATGATGTAGAGGGATAAACTCATGCAATATGATAAAAAAACCATCTTGTTATCCTCGATGGCAACAATACAGTACGTGCCTTGCTGCCCCTACTGTCACTGGGAAAGGACACTGCAAGATTGAACCCAAAGCTAAGCACTTCTCCCATTGCAAGAAAGATCAATCTAGTAGGCCAAACCAAACTGATAATTCGAAAAGACTTGCCAAGATAACCAATCATGCATAAAAGCATTCAGAAGATTCAAATATTGTTCATAGATAAACTTGATCATAAACCCATAATTCATCGGTCTCAACAAACACACAGCAAAATAAGATTACATCGAATAGATCTCCACAAGAGAGGGGGAGAACATTGTATTGAGATCCAAAAAGAGAGAAGAAGCCATCTAGCTAATAACTATGGACCCGAAGGTCTGAGGTAAACTAATCACACTTCATCGGAGAGGCTATGGTGTTGATGTAGAAGCCCTCCGTGATCGATGCCCCCTCCGGCGGAGCTCCGGAAGAGGCCCCAAGATGGGATCTCACGGGTACAGAAGGTTGCGGCCGTGGAATTAGGTTTTTGGCTCCGTATCTGGTAGTTTGGGGGTACATAGGTATATATAGGAGGAAGGAGTACGTCGGTGGAGCAACATGGGGCCCACGAGGGTGGAGGGCGCGCCCAAGGGGGTAGGCGCGCCCCCTACCTCATTGCTTCCTGGTAGCTTTCTTGACGTAGGGTCCAAGTCCTCTAGATCACGTTCCCGAAGGTTTCATTCCGTTTGGACTCCGTTTGATATTCTTTTTCCGCGAAACTTTGAAATAGGCAAAAAAACAGCAATTCTGGGCTGGGCCTCCGGTTAATAGGTTAGTCCCAAAAATAATATAAATGTGTATAATAAAGCCCAATAATGTCCAAAACAGAAGATAATATAGCATGGAGCAATCAAAAATTATAGATACGTTGGAGACGTTGGAGACGTATCAATAATCTATCATGTAGATCCAATGGCCCATGCTAATGCTGCCCTCAACTTCAACGCGTTCCTTTTGAAAACCAAGTTGAAAGACGATGGAAGCAACTATACGGACTGGCTCCGTAACTTGAGGATCATTCTCATAGCTTCCAAGAAAGCATATGTCCTTGAAGCACCGCTCGGTGATGCACCCATTTTCCCAACAACTCAAGACGTTATGAATGCCTGGCAGTCGCGTACTGATGATTACTCCCTGGTTCAGTGCAGCATGCTTTACAGCTTAGAATCGGGGCTCCAAAAGCGTTTGGAGCAACACGGAGCATATGATATGTTCTAAGAGCTGAATATGGTTTTCCAAGCTCATGCCCGGGTCGAGAGATATGAAGTCTCCGACAAGTTCTACATTTGTAAGATGGAGGAAAACAGTTCTGTCAGTGAGCATATACTCAAAATGTTTGGGTTGCACAACCGCTTGTCTCAGCTGGGAGTTAATCTTCCAGATGACTCAGTCATTGACAGAATCCTCCAATCGCTTCCAAATAGCTACAAGAGCTTTGTGATGAGCTACAATATGCAAGGGATGGAGAAGTCCATTCCTGAGTTATATTCAATGCTGAAATCAACGGAGGTGGAGATAGAAAAGGAACATCAAGTATTGATGGTGAATAAGACCACTAGTTTCAAGAAAGGCAAGGGTAAGAAGAACTTCAAGAAGGACGGCAAAGGAGTTGCCACGCCCGGTAAGCCAGTTGCCGGGAAGAAGCCAAAAAAAGGACCCAAGCCTGAGACTGAGTGCTTTTATTGCAAGGGAAATGGTCACTGGAAGCGGAATTGCCCCAAGTACTTAGAAGATAAGAAGGCCGGCAACGCCAAAGGTATATATGATATACATTTTATTGATGTGTACCCTACCGGCGCTCGTAGTAGCTCCTGGGTATTTGATACCGGTGCGGTTGTTCACATTTGTAACTCAAAATAGGAGCTGCGGAATAAGCGGAGACTGGCAAAGGACGAGGTGATGATGCGCGTCGGGAATGGTTCCAAGGTCGATGTGATCGCCGTCGGCACGCTACCTCTACATCTACCTTCAGGATTAGTTTTAAACCTCAAAAATTGTTATTTAGAGCCATCTTTGAGCATGAACATTGTATCTGGATCTCGTTTAATGCGAGATGTCTACTCATTTAAATCCGAGAATAATGGTTGTTCTATTTATATGAGAGATATGTTTTATGGTCATGCCTCGCTGGTCAATTGTTTATTTTTATCTCGGACGTGATGTTACACATATTCATAGTGTGAATGCCAAAAGATGTAAGGTTGATAATGATAGTCCCACATACTTGTGGCACTGCCGCCTTGGTCACATTGGTGTCAAACGCATGAAGAAACTCCATGCAGATGGACTTTTGGAGTCTCTTGATTATGAATCATTTGATAGTGCGAACCATGCCTCATGGGCAAAATGACCAAGACTCCGTTCTCCTAAACAATGGAGCGAGAAACCAACTTGTTGTAAATAATACATACTGATGTATACGGTCCAATGAGTGTTGAGGCTCGCGGTGCCTATCGTTATGTTCTCACCCTCACTGATGACTTAAGTAGATATGGTTATGTCTACTTAATGAAACACAAGTCTGAGACCTTTGAAAAGTTCAAGGAATTTCAGAGCGAGGTAGAGAATCAACGTGACAGGAAAATAAAGTTCTTACGATCAGATCATGGAGGAGAATACTTGAGTCACAAGTTTGGCACGCACTTAAGGAAATGTGGAATTGTTTCACAACTCACGCTCCCCGGAACACCTCAGCGTAATGGTGTGTCTGAACGTCGTAATCGCACTCTATTGGATATGGTGTGACCTATGATGTCTTTTACCGATCTACCGCTATCATATTGGGGTTATGCCTTAGAGACTGCCGCATTCACTTTAAATAGGGCACCGTCTAAATCCGTTGAGACGACACCGTATGAATTATGGTTTGGGAAGAAACCTAAGCTGTCGTTTTTGAAAGTTTGGTGATGTGATTCTTATGTCAAGAAACTTCAACCTGAAAAGCTCGAACCCAAATCGGAAAAATGCGTCTTCATAGGATACCCTAAGGCAACTATTGGGTATACCTTCTACCTCATATCCGAAGGCAAGATCTTTGTTGCCAAGAATGGATCCTTTCTGGAGAAAGAGTTTGTCTTGAAAGAAGTAAGTGGGTGGAAAGTAGAACTTGACGAGGTACCCCCTCTTGAACCGGAGAGTAGCACAGCACAAGAAAATGTTTATGTGGTGCCTGCACCGACCAGAGAGGACGCTAATGATGATGATCATGAAACTTCGGATCAAGTTGCTACTGAACTTCGTAGGTCCATGAGGACACGTTCCGCACTAGAGTGGTATGGCAACCCTGTCCTGGAAATCATGTTGTTAGACAACGGTGAACCTTCAAACTATGAAGAAGCGATGGTGGGCCCGGATTCCAACAAATGGCTTGAAGCCATGAAATCCGAGATAGGATCCATGTATGAAAACAAAGTATGGACTTTGACGGACTTGCCCGATGATCGGCAAGCCATAGGGAATAAGTGGATCTTTAAGAAGAAGACTGACATGGATGGTAATGTGACCGTCTATAAGGCTCGGTTTGTCACTAAGGGTTATCGACAAGTTCAAGGAGTTGACTATGATGAGACTTTCTCACTCGTAACGAAGCTGAAGTCCGTCTGAATCATGTTAGCAATTTCCGCATTGTATGATTATGAGATCTAGCAAATGGACGTCGAAACGGCATTCCTTAACGGTTTCCTTAAGGAAGAATTGTATATGATGCAGCTGGAAGGTTTTGTCAATCCTGAGAATGCTGACAAGGTATGCAAGCTCCAGCGCACCATCTATGGGCCGGTGCAAGCATCTCGGAGTTGGAACATTCGCTTTGATGAAATGACCAAAGCGTTTGGGTTTATACAGACTTATGGAGAAGCCTGTATTTACAAGAAAGTGAGTGGGAGCTCTGTAGCATTTCTCATATTATATGTGGATGACATACTATTGATGGGAAACGATATAGAACTTTTGGAAAGCATAAATGCCTACTTGAATAAGTGTTTTTCAATGAAGGACCTTGGAGAAGCTGCTTACATATTAGGCATCAAGATCTATAGAGATAGATTGAGACGCCTCATTGGTCTTTCACAAAGCACATACCTTGACAACATATTGAAGAAGTTCAATATGTATCAGTCCAAGAAGGGGTTCTTGCCTGTATTGCAAGGTGTGAGATTGAGCGTAGCTCAACGCCCGACCTTGGCAGAAGAAAGAGAAAAGATGAGTGCCATCCCATATGCCTCTGCCATAGGCTCTATTATGTATGCCATGCTGTGTACCAGACCTGATGTGAACCTTGCCATAAGTTTGGTAGGGAGGTACCAAAGTGATCCTGGTATGGAACACTAGACAGCGGTCAAGAATATCCGAAAGTACCTAAAAAGGACTAAGGATATGTTTCTCGTTTATGGAGGTGCCGAAGAGCTCGTCATAAAGGGTTACGTTGATGCTAGCTTCGACGCAGATCCGGATGACTCCAAGTTACAAACCGGATACATGTATATTTTGAATGGTGGGGCAGTCAGCTGGTGCAGTTGCAAGCAAAGTGTCATGGCAGCATGTACATGTGATATTTGTAAAGTACATACGGATCTGAATGTCGCAGATCCATTGACTAAACCTCTTCCACGAGCAAAACATGATCAACACCAAAACTCTATGGGTGTTCGATCCTTCACAATGTAACTAGATTATTGACTCTAGTGCAAGTGGAGACTATTGGAAATATGCCCTAGAGGCAATAATAAAATGGTTATTATTATATTTCCTTGTTCATGATAATTGCCTATTGTTCATGCTATAATTGTATTAACCAGAAACCGTAATACACGTGTGAATACATAGACCACAACATGTCCCTAGTGAGCCTCTAGTTGACTAGCTCGTTGATCAATAGATGGTTATGGTTTCCTGACCATGGACATTGGATGTCGTAAGCGTAGCACAAGATCGTGTAGTTTGTTTGCTAGAGCTTTTCTAATGTCAAGTATCATTTCCTTAGACCATGAGGTTGTGCAACTCCCGGATGCCATAGGAATGCTTTGGGTGTATCAAACGTCACAGCGTAATTGGGTGACTATAAAGGTGCACTACAGGTATCTCCGAAAGTGTTATTGGATTGGCACGAATCAAGACTGTGATTTGTCACTCCGTATGACGGAGAGGTGTCTCTGGGCCCACTCGGCAATGCATCATCATAATGATTTCAATGTGACTAAAGGACTTAGTCACGGGATCATGTGTTACCGAAGGAGTAAAGAGACTTGCCGGTAACGAGATTGAACGAGGTATGAGGTTACCGACGTTCGTATCTCAGGCAAGTAACATACATGGACAAAGGGAATTGTATACAGGATTGATTGAATCCCCGACTTCGTGGTTCATCCGATGAGATCATCGTGGAACATGTGGGAACCAATATGGGTATCCAGATCCCGCTATTGGTTATTGGCCAGAGAGGCATCTCGGTCATGTCTGCATGGTTCCTGAACCCGTAGGGTGTACACACTTAAGGTTCGGTGAAGCTAGAGTTGTAATGGGAATTGTACGTGGTTACCGAAAGTTGTTCGGAGTCTCGGATGAGATCCCGGATGTCACGAGGAGTTGCGGAATAATGGTCCGGAGGTAAAGATTTATATATGGGAAGACCTATTTTGGCCACCGGAAAATGTTCAGGATTTTTCGGTATTATATCGGGAAGGTTCTAGAAGGTTCTGAAGTGGGGCCCACCTGCATGGGGGACCCACATGAATGTGGGTAGTGGGGCAAGGCGCCACACCCCTGGTCAAGGCGCACCAAAATCCCCCCTTAGAAGGAATAAGATCATATCCCGAAGGGATAAGATCAAGATCCCTAAAAAGGGGGGACAACAATTAGTGGGGAAGGGAAATGATGGGATTTCTTTCCTCCCACATTTGCCAATGCCCCAATGGACTTGGAGGGAAAGAAACCAGCCCCCTCCATCCCTATATATAGTGGGGAGGTGCATGGGAGCCGAGCCCCTTGCCCCTAGCGTAGCCCTCCCTCCTCCTACACCTCCTCCTCCTCCGTAGTGCTTGGGGAAGCCCTGCCGGAGAACCACAAGCTCCACCACCATGCCATCGAGCTGCCGGAGCTCTCCCTCAACTTCTCCTCTTCACTTGCTGGATCAAGAAGGAGGAGACGTCCCCGGGCTGTACGTGTGTTGAACGCGGAGGCGCCGTCCGTTCGGCGCTTGGATCGGATCTTTCGCGATTTGAATCGCGGCGAGTACGACTCCATCAACCGCGTTCTTGTAATGCTTCCACTTAGCGATCTTCAAGGGTATGAAGATGCACTCCCTCTCTCTCATTGCTAGTTTCTCCTAGATTGATCTTGGTGACACGGAGGAAAATTTTGAATTATTACTACTTCCCCAACAGTCTCATCCCGACTTGTGGGGGAATCATAGTCTCCATCATCCTTTCCTCACATGGGACAATGCTCTAATAATGAAAATCGTCACACTTTTATTTACTTACAACTCAAGAATTACAACTTGATACATAGAACAAAGAATGACTCAATACTCCGGCGGTGTACCGGGATGTGCAATGACTCAAGAGTGACATGTATGAAAAATTATGAACGGTGGCTTTGCCACAAATACTATGTCAACTACATGATCATGCAAAGCAATATGACAATGATAAAGGGTGTCATAATAAACGGAACGATGGAAAGTTGCATGGCAATATATCTCGGAATGGCCATGGAAATGCCATAATAGGTAGGTATGGTGGCTGTTTTGAGGAAGGTATATGGTGGGTGTATGGTACCGGCAAAATTTCGCGGCACTAGAGAGGCTAGCAATGGTGGATGGGTGAGAGTGCGTATAATCCATGGACTCAACATTAGTCATAAAGAACTCACATACTTATTGCAAAAATCTATTAGTTATCAAAACGAAGTACTATGCGCATGCTCCTAGGGGGGTAGATTGGTAGGAAAAGACCATCGCTCGTCCCCGACCGCCACTCATAAGGAAGACAATCAATAAATAACTCATGCTCCGACTTCATCACATAACGATTCACCATACGTGTATGCTACGGGAATCACAAACTTTAACACAAGTATTTCTACAATCCACAATTACTCACTACCATGACTCTAATATCACCATCTTTATATCTCAAAACTATCATAAGGAATCAAACTTCTCATAGTATTCAATGCACTTTATATGAAAGCTTTTATTATATCCCTCCTGGATGTCTATCATATTAGGACTAACTTTATAACCAAAGCAAATTACCATGCTGTTTAAAAGGAATCTCAAAATAATATAAGTGAAGCATGAGAGTTCAATAATTTCTACCAAATAAAGCCACCTACGTGCTCTAAAAAGATATAAGTGAATCACTAGAGCAAAATTCCCTAGCTCAAAAGATATAAGTGAAGCACATAGAGTATTCTAATAAATCATGATTCATGTGTGTTCCTCTCAAAAGGTGTGTACAGCAAGGATGATTGTGGCAAACTAAAATGTAAATACTCGTATCATACAAGTGCTCCAAGCAACACACATATCATGTGGTGAATAAAAATATAGCCTCAAGTAAAGTTACAAATAGAAGAAGACGAAAGAGGGGATGCCTTCCGGGGCATGCCCAAGCTTAGGCTCTTGGTTGTCCTTGAATATTACCTTGGGGTGCCTTGGGCATCCCCAAGCTTAGGCTCTTTCCACTCCTTATTCCACAGTCCATCAAATCCTTACCCAAAACTTGAAAACTTCACAACACAAAACTCAACAGAAAATCTCATAAGCTCCGTTAGTATAAGAAAATATATCACCACTTTTGGTACTGTTGTGAACTCATTATTTATTTATATTGGTGTAATATCTACTGTATTCCAACTTTTCCATGGTTCATACCCCCCGATACTAGCCATATATTCATCAAAATAAGCAAACAACCCAAAAACAGAATCTGTCAAAAACAGAACAGTCTGTAGTAATCTGGATACTTCAAATACTTCTATAACTCCAAACATTCTGAAAAATTAGGACAACATAGGCAATTTGTTTATCAATCTTGTGAAAAAATTTCATAATTTTACAACTCTTTTGTGATTTTTAAAAATTCTGGGACTGGGCACAAAAGTTTCTGTTTTTCAGCAAGATCAAATCAACTATCTCAGTAAGCCATCCCAAATGTCTTACTTGGCACAAACACTAATTAAAACACAAAAACACATATAACTTGAGGCTAGATGAATTATTTATTAAAAAACAAAAGCAAAAAGCAAAAAACAAAAATAAAATTGGGTTGCCTCCCAACAAGCGCTATTGTTTAACGCCCATATCTAGGCATAAAAATACAAATAGATCTAGGTATTGTCATCTTTAGTATGCAATCCATAAGAAGCTCTCATAACAGATTCATATGGCAACTTAATTTTATTTCTAGGAAAGTGTTCCATGCCCTTCCTTAATGGAAATCGAAATCTAATGTTTCCTTCTTTCATATCAATAATTGCACCAATTGCTCTAAGGAAAGGTCTACCAAGAATAATAGTATGAAGGATTGCAATCTATATCAAGAACAGTGAAATCTACGGGCACATAATTCCTATTTGCAACAATAAGAACATAATTAATCCATCCCATAGGTTTCTTAATAGTGGAATCCACAAGATGCAAATTTAAAGAACAATCATCAAATTCACGGAAACCTAACACATCACATAAAGTTTTTGGAATCGTGGAAACGCTAGCACCCAAATCACACAAAGCATGGCACTCATAATCTTTAATATTAATATTAATAGTAGGTTCCTACTCATCATAAAGTTTTCTAGGGATAGAAACTTCCAATTCAAGCTTTTATTCAAAAGATTGCATCATAGCATCAATGATATGTTCAATAAAAGCTTTGTTTTGATTATAAGCATGAGGAGAATTCAACAAGGAAATACAATCTATTAAAGAACAATTATCATAATTAAATTCCTTGAAATCCAAAAGTGTGGGTTCATCGCTACTTAAAGTTTTGACCTCTCCAATCCCACTTTTATCAATTTTGGCAAAAAGATCTAAAAACTCCGAATCATTGGGACACCTTTTAACTAAAGTTGACTCATCTCCACTCCCATCTTTATCAAGATTTATATTGGAAAACAAAGATTCAATAGGAGTCACATCAATCACTTTAAGATCTTCATCATTATTTTCACAAAAACTAGAAGAACACGCTTTTACAAACCAATCTCGCTTAGCACGCATCTTAGCGGTTCTTTATTTGCACTCATCCATGGAGATTCTCATAGCCTTTAGAGATTCATTGATATCATGTTTGGGTGGAATAGATCTAATTTTCAAAGAATCAACATCAAGAGAAATTATATCCGCTTTCCTAGCCAAATCATCAATCTGAAGCAATTTTTCTTCAACCAAAGCATTGAAATTCTTTTGCGAACTCATAAATTCTTTAACACTATTCTCAAAATCAGAGGGCATCTTGTTATAATTTCCATAAGAATTGTTGTAGGAATTACCATAATTATTAGAGGAATTACTAGGAAACGGCCTAGGATTAAAATTACCTCTATACGCGTTATTACCAAAATTGTTCCTACCAACAAAATTCATATCCATAGATTCATTATTATTTTTAATTAAAGTAGAAAAAGGCATATCATTAGGATCAATAGAAGCACTCTTGCTATCAAATAATTTCATAAGCTCATCCATCTTTCCACTCAAAACATTAATCTCTTCAATCGCATGCACTTTTTTACTAGTGGAAGATCTTTCGGTATGCCATTGAGAATAATTAACCATAATATTATCTAGGAGTTTAGTAGCTTCTCCTAAAGTAATTTCCATAAAAGTACCTCCCGCGGCCGAATCTAAAAGATTTCTAGAAGCAAAATTCAATCTGGCATAAAATTTTTGTATAATCATCCACAAATTCAAACCATGAGTAGGGCAATTTCGTATCATCAATTTCATCCTCTCCCAAGATTGTGCAACATGTTCATGATCAAGTTGCTTAAAATTCAAAATATTGTTCCTAAGGGAGATGATCTTAGCGAGAGGAAAATACTTGGAAATAAAAGCATCTTTACACTTATTCCATGAATCAATACTATTTTTAGGCAAAGATGAGAACCAAGTTTTAGCATGATCTCTAAGTGAAAACGGAAATATCTTCGATTTAAAAATATAATTATCCACATCATTTTTCTTTTGCATATCACACAACTCAACGAAATTATTCAGATGGGATGCGGCATCTTCACTAGGAAGGCCGGAAAATTGATCTTTCATAACAAGATTCAGCAAACCGGCATTAATTTCAAAAGATTCCGTGCTAGTGGCGGGAGCAATCAGAGTACTAATAAAATCATTGTTATTAGTATTGGAAAAGTCACACAATTTGGTATTCTCTTGAGCTATCGTGACAAAGAAAGCAATCCAACACACGAGCAAACAAAAAGCAAACGAACAAGGTGAACGGAAAAGGGGCGAAGAAAAAGGCAAATCTTTTCAAAAATCATTTTAGAAGTGGGGGAGAGGAAAACAAGAGGCAAATGGCGAATAATGTAATGCAATAGATGAGAGTTTTATGATGGGTACTTGGTATGTCTTGACTTGGCGTAGATTTCCTCGGCAGCGGCACCAGAAATTCTTCCTACTACTTCTTGAGCTTGCGTTGGTTTTTCCCTTGAAGAGGAAAGGGTGATGCAGCAAAGTACAGATAAGTATTTCCCTCAGTTAGAGAACCAAGGTATCAATCCAGTAGGAGACAACGCACAAATCACTAATACCTGCACAAACAATCAAACACTTGCACCCAATGCGATAAAGGGGTTGTGAATCCCTTCATGGTTACTTGCAAAGGTGAGATCTGATAGAGATAGATAAAATTAAACAAAAGATAAAGTAAATATTTTGGGGGGTTTTTGGTTTATAGATCGGAAAGTAAAAGATGCAAAATAGTAGATAGGAAACTTATATGATGGAAAATAGACCCGGGGGCCATAGGTTTTGTTGGGGAACGTAGTATTTTAAAACATTTTCCTACGATCACGCAAGATCTATCTAGGAGATGCATAGCAACGAGCGGGGAGAGTGTGTCCATGTACCCTCGTAGACCGAAAGCGGAAGCGTTAAGAAACGCAGTTGATGTAGTCGAACGTCTTCGCGATCCAACCGATAAAGTACTGAATGCACGGCACCTCCGCGATCTGCACATGTTCAGCTCAGTGATGTCCCTCGAACTCTAGATCCAGCTGAAGCCGAGGGAGAGTTTCGTCAGCACGAAGGCGTGGTGATGGTGATGATGAAGTTACCGACGCAGGGCTTCGCTTAATCACTACGACAATATGACCGAGGTGGAAATTTGTGGAGGGGGCACCGCACACAGCTAAAATTAACTTGTGTGTCTATGGGTTGCCCCCCTCCCCCGTATATAAAGGAGTGGAGGAGGGGGAGGGCCAGCCTCCTAGGGCGCGCCCCAAGGGGGGATTCCTACTCCTACTAGGAGTAGGTTTCCCCCCTTTCCTAGTCCAACTAGGAGGGGGAAGCAAGGGAAGAGGGAGAGAAGGAAAGGGGGGCCACCCCCCCAAACCCTACCCCAATTCGTATTTGGCCTAGGGGGCGCGTTCCACACCTGGCCGCCTCCTCCTCTCTTCCACTATGGCCCATCAAGGCCCATTAACTTCCCGGGGGGGTTCCGGTAACCCCCCGGTACTCCGGAAAATGCCCAAACTCATCCGAAACCATTCCGGTGTCCAAACATAACCTTCCAATATATCTATCTTCATGTCTCGACCATTTCAAGACTCCTCGTCATGCCCATGATCACATCCGGGATTCCGAACAACCTTCGGTACATCAAATCACAAAACTCATAATACATATCGTCATCGCACGTTAATCGTGTAGACCCTGCGGGTTCGAGAACTATGTAGACATGACCGAGACTCGTCTCCGGTCAATACCCAATAGCGGAACCTGGATGCTCATATTGGTTCCTACATATTCTACGAAGATCTTTATCGGTCAAACCGCACAACAACATACGTTATTCCCTTTGTCATCGGTATGTTACTTGCCCGAGATTCGATCATCGGTATCATCATACCTAGTTCAATATTGTGACTGGCAAGTCTCTTTACTCGTTCTGTAATGCATCATCCCGTAACTAACTCATTAGTCACATTGCTTGCAAGGATTATAATGATTTGCATTACCGAGAGGGCCCAGAGATACCTCTCCGAAACACGGAGTGACAAATCCTAATCTCGATCTATGCCTACCCAACAAATACCTTCGGAGATACCTTTAGAGCATATTTATAATCACCCATTTACGTTGTGACGTTTGATAGCACACAAAGTGTTCCTCCGTTATTCGAGAGTTGCATAATCTCATAGTCTGAGGAACATGTATAAGTCATGAAGAAAGCAGTAGCAATGAAACTGTAACGATCGAAATGCTAAGCTAACGAATGGGTCTTGTCCATCACATCATTCTCCTAATGATGTGATCCTGTTCATCAAATGACAACACATGTCTATGGTTAGGAAATAACCATCTTTGATAAACGAGCTAGTCAAGTAGAGGCATACTAGGGACACTTATGTTTTTTATATATATTCACACATGTACTAAGTTTCCGGTTAATACAATTCTAGCATGAATAAAAACATTTATCATGATATAAGGAAATATAAATAACAACTTTATTATTTCCTCTAGGGCATATTTCCTTCAGTCTCCCACTTGCACTAGAGTCAATAATCTAGTTCACATAGCCATGTGATTTATCACTAATAGTTCACATCTTTATGTGATTAATACCCATAGTTCACGTCGCCATGTGGCCAACACTCAAAAGGCTTACTAGATTCAATAATCTAGTTCACATCGCTATGTGATTAACACCCAAGAGTAATAAGGTATGATCATGTTTTGCCTGTGAGAGAAATTTTAGTCTACAGGTCTGCAACATTCAGATACGTATGTATTTTGGAAATTTCTATGTTTACAATACTCTGCAAGGAGCTACTCTAGCTAATTGCTCCCACTTTCAATATGTATCTAGATCGAGACTTAGAGTCATCCAGATCGGTGTCAAAGCTTGCATCGACGTAACTCTTTACGACAAACTATTTATCACCTCCATAACCGAGAAATATTTCCTTATTCTACTAAGGATAATTTTGACCGTTGTCCAGTGATCCACTCCTGGATCACTATTGTACCCTCTTGTCAAACTCATGGTGAGGTACACAATAGGTCTGGTACACAGCTTAGCATACTTTATAGAACCTATGACTGAGGCATAGGGAATGACTTTCATTCTCTTTCTATTTTCTGCCGTGGCCGGGTTTTGAGTCTTTACTCAACTTCACACCTTGCAACACAGGCAAGAACTCCTTCTTTGACTGTTCCATTTTGAACTTCTTCAAAAACTTGTCAAGGTATGTTCTCATTGAAAAAAAATTATCAAGCGTCTTGATCTATCTCTATAGATCTTGATGCTCAATATGTAAGCAGCTTCACCGAGGTCTTTCTTTGAAAAACTCCTTTCAAACACTCCTTTATGCTTTCCAGAAAATTCTACATCATTTTCGATCAACAATATGTCATTACATATACTTATCAGAAATGTTGTAGTGCTCCCACTCACTTTCTTGTAAATACAGGCTTCACCGCAAGTCTGTATAAAACCATATGCTTTGATCACCTTATCAAAGCGTATATTCCAACTCCGAGATGCTTGCACCAGTCCATAGATGGATCACTGGAGTTTGCACACTTTGATAGCATTGTTAGGATTGACAAAACCTTCTTGTTGCGTCATATACAACTCTTCTTTAAGAAATACATTAAGGAATGTAGTTTTTGACATCCATTTGCCAGATTTCATGAAATGTGGCAATTGATAACATGATTCGGACAGACTTTAAGCATCGATACGAGTAAGAAAATCTCATCGTAGTCAACATTTTTAACTTGTCAAAAACTTTTTGCGACAATTCGAGCTTTGTAGATAGTAACACTACTATCAGCGTCCGTCTTCCTCTTGAAGATCCATTTATTCTCAATGGCTTGCCGATCATCGGGCAAGTGAACCAAAGTCCATACTTTGTTCTCATACATGGATCCCATCTCAGATTTCATGGCATCAAGCAATTTTGCGGAATCTGGGCTCATCATTGCTTCCTCATAGTTCGTAGGTTCGTCATGGTCTAGTAACATGACTTCCAGAAAGGATTACTGTACCACTCTGGTGTGGACCATAATCTGGTTGACCTACGAGGTTCAGTAGTAACTTGATCTGAATTTTCATGATCATCATCATTAGCTTCCTCACTAACTGGTGTAGGAATCACTGGAACTGATTTCTGTGATGTATTACTTTCCAATTCGGGAGAAGGTACAATTACCTCATCAATTTCTACTTTCCTCCCACTCACTTCTTTCGAGAGAAACTCCTTCTCTAGAAAGGGTCCATTTTTAGCAATGAATATCTTGCCTTCGGATCTGTGATAGAA
This sequence comes from Triticum aestivum, assembly GCF_018294505.1. Classification (NCBI taxonomy): domain Eukaryota; kingdom Viridiplantae; phylum Streptophyta; class Magnoliopsida; order Poales; family Poaceae; genus Triticum; species Triticum aestivum. The sequence goes on from NC_057802.1 coordinate 99,031,454, forward strand.
GGTGTACCCAACAGTCTCCTTTGGGTATCCTATGAAGACGCATTTTTCTGATTTGGGTTCGAGCTTATCAGTTTTGAAACCTTTTCATATAAGCATCGCAACCCCAAACTTTAAGAAACGGTAGCTTTGGTTTCTTGCCAAACCATAGTTCATACGGTGTCGTCTCAACGGATTTAGATGGCGCCCTATTTAACGTGAATGCAGCCGTCTCTAATGCATAACCCCAATACGATAGTGGTAAATCGGTAAGACACATCATAGATCACATCATATCTAATAAAGTACGGTTATGACGTTCGGACACACCATTATGCTGTGGTGTTCCAGGTGGCGTGAGTTGCAAAACTATTCCACATTGTTTCAAATGAAGACCAAACTCGTAACTCAAATATTCACCTCCACGATTAGATCATAGAGACTTTATTTTCTTGTTACGATGATTTTCCACTTCACTCTGAAATTCTTTGAACTTTTCAAATGTTTCAGACTTGTGTTTCATTAAGTAGATATACCCATATCTGCTCAAATCATCCGTGAAGGTCAGAAAATAACGATACCCGCCACGAGCCTCAACACTCATCAGACCGCATACATCGGTATGTATTATTTCCAACAAGTTAGTGGCTCACTCCATTTTTCCGGAGAACGGAGTCTTAGTCATCTTGCCCATGAGGGATGGTTCGCAAGCATCAACTGATTATAATCAAGTGATTCCAAAAGCCCATCATCATGGAGTTTCTTCATGTGCTTTACACCAATATGACCTAAACGGCAGTGCCACAAATAAGTTGCATTATCATTATTAAACTTATATCTTTTGGCATCAATACTATGAATATGTGTATTACTATGATCGAGATTCAATAAACCATTCACCTTGGGTGTAGGGCCACAGAAGGTTTTATTCATGTAAACAGAATAACAATTATTCTTTGACTTAAATGAATAGCCGTATTGCAATAAACATGATCCATTCATATTATGCTCAACGCAAACACCAAATAACATTTATTTTAGGTTCAACACTAATCCCGAAGGTAAAGGGAGTGTGCGATGGTGATCTTATCAACCTTGGAATCATTTCCAACACACATCGTCACCTTGCCCTCAACTAGTCTTTGTTCATTTTGTAACTCCTGTTTTGAGTTACTAATCATAGCAACTGAACCAGTATCAATACCCAGGGGCTACTATGAACACTAGTAAACTACACATCAATAACATGTATATCATATATATACTTTTGTTCACTTTGCCATCCTTTTTTATCCGCCAAGTATTTGGGGCAGTTCTGCTTCTAGTGACCATTTCCTTCGCAGTAGAAGCACTCAGTTTCAGGCTTGGGTCTAGCTTTGGGCTTCTTCATGGGAGTGGCAACTTGCTTGCCATTCTTCTTGAAGTTCCCTTTCTTTCCCTTGCCTTTTTACTTGAAACTAGTGGTCTTGTCAACCATCAACACTTGATGCTTTTCTTGATTTCTACCTCCGCCGATTTCAGCATCGCAAAGAGCCCAGGAATCATTTTTGTCATCCCTTGCATATTATAGTTCATCACGAAGTTCCAGTAACTTGGTGATAGTGACTAGAGAACTCTGTCAATCACTATTTTATCTGGAAGATTAACTCCCACTTGATTCAAGCGATTGTAGTACTCAGACAATCTGAGCACATGCTCACTGGTTGAGCTATTCTCCTCCATCTTCTAGGCAAAGTACTTGTCAGAGGTCTCATACCTCTCGACTCGGGCATGAGTCTGAAATACCAATTTCAGCTCTTGGAATATCTTATATGCTCCATGGCGTTCAAGACGTTTTTGAAGTCCCGGTTCTAAGCCGTAAAGCATGGTGCACTAAACTATCAAGTAGTTATCATACCGAGCTTGCCAAACGTTCATAACATCTGCATCTGCTCCTGCAATAGGTCCGTCACCTAGCGGTGCATCAAGGACATAATTCTTCTGCGCAGCAATGAGGATAATCCTCAGATCATGGACCTAGTCCGCATCATTGCTACTATCATCTTTCAACATAGTTTTCCTCTAGGAACATATCAAAAATAAACGGGGAGCTACATCGCGAGCTATTGATCTACAACATAGTTATGCAAATACTATCAGGACTAAGTTCATGATAAATTAAAGTTCAATTAATCATATTACTTAAGAACTCCCACTTAGATAGCCATCCCTCTAGTCATCTAAATGATCACGTGATCCATATCAACTAAACCATGTCCGATCATCACATGAGATGGAGTAGCCTTAAATGGTGAACATCACTATATTGGTCATATCTACTATATGATTCACGTTCGACCTTTCGGTCTCAGTGTTCCGAGGCCATATCTGCATCTACTAGGCTCGTCAAGTTTAACCCGAGTATTCTGCGTGTGCAAAACTAGCTTGCACCCTTTGTATGTCAACGTAGAGCTTATCACACCCGATCATCACGTGGTGTCTCGGCACGACGAACTGTCGCAACGGTGCATACTCAGGCAGAACACTTATACCTTGAAATTTAGTGAGAGATCATCTTATAATGATACCACCGAACTAAGCAAAATAAGATGCATAAAGGATAAACATTACATGCAATCAATATAAGTGATATGATATGGCCATCATCATCTTGTGCCTTTGATCTCCATCTCCAAAGCACCGTCATGATCACCATCGTCACTGGCTTGACACCTCGATCTCCATCGAAGCATCGTTGTCATCTCACCAACTATTGCATCTACGACTATCGCTACCGCTTAGTGATAAAGTAAAGCAATTACATGGCAATTGCATTTCATACAATAAAGCGACAACCATATGGCTCCTGCCGGTTGCCGATAACTGTTACAAAACATGATCATCTCATACAACAAATTATATATCATCACGTCTTGACCATATCACATCACAGCAAGCCCTGCAAAAACAAGTTAGATGTCCTCTACTTTGTTGTTGCAAATTTTACGTGGCTGCTATGGGCTTAGCATGAACCGTTCTTACATACGCATCAAAACCACAATGATTTTTTGTCAAGTGTGTTGTTTTAACCTTCAACAAGGACCAGTCGTAGTCACACTCGATTCAACTAAAGTTGGAGAAACAGACACCCACTAACCACATGTGTGCAAAGCACGGCGGTAGAACCAGTCTCATGAACGTGGTCATGTAATGTCGGTCTGGGCCGCTTCATCCAACAATACCGCCGAATCAAAGTATGACATGCTGGTAAGCAGTATGACTATTATCGCCGACAACTCATTGTGTTCTACTCGTGCATATAACATCTACGCATAGACCTCGCTCGGATGCCACTGTTGGGGAACGCAGTATTTCAATACATTTTCCTACAATCATGCAAAATCTAGGAGATGCACAACAACGAGCAGGGAGAGTGTGTCCACGTACCCTCGTAGACCGAAAGCGGAAGCGTTAAGAAATGTGGTTGATGTAGTCAAACGTCTTCGCGATCCAACCGATCAAGTACCGAACGCACGGCACCTCCGCGATCTGCACAAATTCAGCTCGGTGACGTCCCTCGAACTCTAGATCCAGCTGAGGCCGAGGGAGAGTTCCATCAGCACGATGGCGTGGTGACGGTGATGACGAAGTTACCGACACAGGGCTTCGCTTAAGCACTACGACAATATAACCAAGGTGGAAATCTGTGGAGGGGGGCAGCGCACACGGCTAAAATCAACTTGTGTGTCTATGGGGTGCCCCCTCCCCGTATATAAAGGAGTGGAGGAGGGGGAGGGACGGCATCCTAGGGAGCGCCCCAAGGGGGGATTCCTACTCCTACTAGGAGTAGGTTTCCCCCCTTTCCTAGTCCAACTAGGAGTGGGAAGGAAGGGAAGAGGGAGAGAAGGGAAGGGGGGCTGCCCCCCGCCAAACCCTACCCCAATTCGGATTGGACCTAGGGGGGCGCGCGCCACACCTGGCCGCCTCCTCCTCTCTTCCACTATGGCCCATCAAGGCCCATTATCTCCCCGGGGGGTTCCGATAATCCCCCGGTACTCCGGAAAATGCCTGAACTCATCTGAAACCATTCCGGTGTCCAAACATAACCTTCCAATATATCAATCTTCATCTCTCGACCATTTCGAGACTCCTCGTCATGTCCGTCATTACATCCGGGATTCCAAACAACCTTCGGTATATCAAATCACAAAACTCATAATACATATCGTCATCGAATGTTAAGCGTGCGGACCCTACGGGTTCGAGAACTATGTAGACATGACCGAGACTCATCTCCGGTCAATAACCAATAGCGGAACCTGGATGCTCATATTGGTTCCTACATATTCTATGAAGATCTTTATCGGTCAAACCGCACAACAACATACGTTATTCCCTTTGTCATCGATATGTTACTTGCTCGAGATTCGATCGTCGGTATCATCATACCTAGTTCAATCCCGTTACCGACAAGTCTCTTTACTCGTTCCGTAATGCATCATCCCGTAACTAACTCATTAGTCACATTGCTTGCAAGGCTTATAGTGATGTGCATTACCGAGAGGGCCCAGAGATACCTCTCCGAAACACGGAGTGACAAATCCTAATCTCGATCTATGCCAACCCAACAAATACCTTCGGAGACACCTGTAGAGCATCTTTATAATCAGCCATTTATGTTGTGACGTTTTATAGCATACAAAGTGTTCCTCCGGTATTCAGGAGTTGCATAATCTCATAGTCCAAGGAACATGTATAAGTCATGAAGAAAGCAGTAGCAATGAAACTGTAACGATAATAATGCTAAGCTAACGAATGGGTCTTGTCCATCACATCATTCTCCTAATGATGTGATCCCATTCATCAAATGACAACACATGTCTATGGTTAGGAAACATAACCATCTTTGATAAACGAGCTAGTCAAGTAGAGGCATACTAGGGACACTTTTTTTGTCTATGTATTCACACATGTACTAAGTTTCCGGTTAATACAATTCTAGCATGAATAATAAACATTTACCATGATATAAGGAAATATAAATCATTGTGGTTTATATAAGGAAATATAAACATTTAATGCCTCTAGGGCATATTTCCTTCAGGTTTCACTAGAGGCTTCTCTCAAGATAACAAATAATACGGTGGGTGAACAAATTACTGTCGAGCAATTGATAGAAAAGTGAAAGTTATGACGATATCTAAGGCAATGATTATGTAATATAGGCATCATGTCCGTGTCAAGTAGACCGACTCCTGCCTGGATCTACTACTATTACTCCACACATCGACCGACTCCTGCCGGCATCTAGAGTATTAAGTTCATGAAGAACAGAGTAACGCTTTAAGTAAGATGACATGATGCAGAGGAATAAACTCAAGAAATATGATGTAAACCCCATCTTTTTAAACTCGATGGCAACAATACAATGCGTGCCTCGCTACCCCTACTGTCACTGGGTGAGGACACCGCAAGATTGAACCCAAAGCTAAGCACTTCTCCCATTGCAAGAAAAACCAATCTAATTGGCCAAACCAAACCGATAGTTCGAACAGAATTACAAAGATATCAAATCATGCATAAAAGAATTCAGAGAAGATTCAATAGTATTCATAGATAAGCTAATCATAAATCCACAATTCATCAGATCTTGATAAACACACCGCAAAAGAAGGTTAGATCGGATAGATCTTCAAGAACATCGAGGAGAACATGGTATTGAGAATCAAATAGAGGGAAGAAGCCATCTAGCTACTAGCTATGGACCTGTAGGTCTGTGGTAAACTACTCACGCTTCATCGGAAGGGCAATAGAGTTGATGTATATGCCTTCCGTGATCGAATCCTCCTCCGGCAGGATGCTGGAAAAGGCCCCAAGATGGGATCTCACGGGAACAAAAGGTTGTGGCAGTGGAAAAGTGTTTTCGTGGATGCTTCTAGTGGTTTGGGAATATATGTGAATATATAGGAGGAAGATCTAGGTCAGGGGGTCACCGAGGGGCCCACAAGATAGGCGCGCGCCTTCCACCCTTGTGGTCGCCTCATGGCTCTTCTGACTTGCACTCCAAGTCTCCTGGGTGTCTTTTGGTCCAAGAAAAATCATTGCGAAGGTTTTATTCCGTTTGGACTCCGTTTGTTATCCTTTTCTGAGAAGCTTAAAAAAAAGGAAAAAATAGAAACTGGCACTGGGCTCTAGGTTAATAAGTTAGTCCCAAAATAATATAAAATAGCATATTAATGCATACAAAACATCCAACAGATAATATAATAGCATGGAACAATCAAAAAATATTGATACGTTGGAGATGTATTAGGGTTTAATCACATAGCAATGTGAACTACATTATTGACTCTAGTGCAAGTGGGAGACTGTTGGAAATATGCCCTAGAGGCAATAATAAATTGGTTATTATCATATGTACTTATTCATGATAAAGGTTTATTATTCATGCTAGAATTATATTGTCCGAAAACTTAAATGCATGTGTGGATACATAAACAAGTACCGTGTCCCTAGTTATCCTCTACTAGATTAGCTCATTGATCAAAGATGGTTAAGGTTTCCTAATCATAGACATGAGTTGTCATTTGATAACGGGATCACATCATTAGGAGAATGATGTGATGGACAAGACCCAACCTAAGCTTAGTAGTTGATCGTATCAGTTTATTGTTATAGCTTTCTTCATGTCAAGTATCTATTCCTAAGACCATGAGATCGTGCAACTCCCTTACACCAAAGGAATACTTAGTGTGTATCCAAACGTCACTTCATAACTGGGTGACCATAAAGGTGCTCTACAGGTATCACCGAAGGTGTTTGTTGGGTTGGCACGGATTGAGACTGGGATTTGTCACTCCGTATGACGGAGAGATATCTGTAGGCCCTCTCGGTAATACAACATCGTAAAGAGCTTGCCAGCAATGTCGCTAATGAGTTAGTCACGAGATCTTGTATTACAGAACAAGTAAAGAGACTTGCTAGAAACGAGATTGAACTAGGTATGTAGATAGCAACGATCGAATCTCGGGCAAGTAACATATCGCCAGACAAAGGGAGAGGTGTCTCGGTCATGACTACAGGATTCTCGAACCCGTAGGGTCGCACACTTAACGTTCGTTCACGCTAGAGTAGTATTGGGATATTTGATGATTGGTAACCGAATGTTGTTCGGAGTCCCAGATGAGATCCCGGACGTCAAGAGGATTCTTGGAATGGTCGAGGGGAAAAGATTTATATATGAGAAGTCATATTTTGGTCCGGAAATATATGCAGTTTTTTCGGCATTGTACCATGAAGCTTCTAGAAGGTTCCGATGGATTCCGGAGGGGTCTGGAAGTCCCCAAGTGGGACCACCACGACCCAAGGGCTGGCATGGGCTGAGGGGAGGCACCATGGCCTTATTGGGTAGGCGCACCATGTCCTCAAAAGCGCATGTGGCTGGGGAATGGGAAAAAGAGGGAGTCCTAGTAGGAATAGGATTGGACTTGGAGTCCAAGTCCTCTCCCCCTTGGCTACGCCCTATGGCTTGTAGGGGTGGTTCCCCACGCCCCTCCACCTATATATAGAGGGGAGGGCGCCCCAAGAGGATACACCAAGCCCTTGGCGGCCCTCTCTCTCCCGTTACTCCGTAGTTCCTCCGTCTTCGTTCTAGTAGCGCTTTGTGAAGCCCTGCTGAACTAGCTCCACCACCACCATCACCACCACATCGTCGTGCTGGTTGTGATCCCATCTACTTCTCGACCATATATTGTTGGATCAAGGAGGAGAAGACGTCTTCGTCTTCGAGCCGCACATGTGCTAAACTCAGAGGTGCCATCCGTTCGGCACTAGATCGGTTGGATCATGATGGGATCGCGAAGAGTACAACTACATCAACCGCGTTATATATGCTTCCGCTTTTGGTCTATGAGGGTACGTAGGCACACTCTCCCCGCTCGTTGCTATGCTTCTCCTAGGTAGATCTTGGGTGTTCGTATGAATTGTTTTGATTTTCATGCTTCGTTCCCCTCATGAGGACCAATCTTCATCAACATCTTCACCAACACCATCTCATCTCAAACCCTAGTTCATCTCTTGTATTCAATCTTTGTCTCAAAATCTCAGATTGGTACCCGTGGGTTGCTAGTAGTGTTGTATACATCTTGTAGTTGATGCTAGTTGGTTTATTTGGTGGAAGATTATTTGTTCAGATCCTTGATGCTATTCAATACCCCTCTGATCTTGTGCATGAATATGATTTGTGAGTAGTTAATTTTGTTCTTGGGGACATGGGAGAAGTCTTGTCATAAGTAATCATGTGAATGTGGTATTCGTTCGATATTTTGATGATATGTATGTTGTTGTTTCCCTTAGTGTCGTGTGAATGTCGACTACATGACACTTCACCATTGGGCCTAAGAGAAGGTATTATGGAGTAGTAATTAGATGATGGGTTGCTAGAGTGACATAATCTTAAACCCTAGTTTATGCGCTATTCTGGAAAGGGCTGATTTGGATCCATATGTTTCATGCTATGGTTAGATTTATCTTAACTCTTCTTTAGTAGTTGCGGATGCTTCTGAGAGGGGTTAATCGTAAGTGGGAGTCTTGTCCAAGTAAGGACAGCACCCAAGCACCAGTCCACCCACATATCAAATTATCAAAGTAGCGAACGCGAATCAAACAAACATGATGATATTGACTAGATGAAATTCCCGTGTGTCCTCAAGAACACATTGCTTATTATAAGAGATCGTCCCGGTCTGTAGTTTGCTACAAAAAGGATTGGGCTACCTTACTGCACCTTTGTTATCATTACTACTTGTTGCTCGTTACAAATTACCTTGCTATCAAACTATCAGTTACCAATAATTTTAGTGCTTGCAGACAATACCTTGCTGAAAATTGTTTCTCATTTCCTTCTGATCCTCATTGGCTTTGACACTCTTAATTATCGAAAGGACTAAGATTGATCCCCTATACTTGTGGGTCATAAAGACTATTTTCTAGCCCTATTGCCGGGGAGTGAAGCGCCTTTGGTGAGTGGAATTTGGTAAGGAAACATTTATATTACGTGCTGAAATTTACTATCACTTGTTACTATGGAAAATAATCCTTTGACGGGTTTGTTCGGGGTATCTTCACCTCGACCAGAGGCACAAAGGGTTTCCCCTCAACCCACTACACCTACTGAAAATATTTATTATGATATTCCTTTAGGTATAATAGAGAAACTGCTAGCTAATCCTTATGCAGGAGATGGAACAATACATCTCGATATGCACTTAATCTATGTGGATGAAGTTTGTGGATTATTTAAGCTTGTAGGTTTATCTGAGGATTTAGTTAAGAAAAAGGTTTTCCCTTTATCTTTGGAGGGAAATACATTGAAATGGTATAGGCTATGTGGTGATATCGGAACATGGGATTGGAACCGATTAAAATTGGTATTTCATCAGAAGTTTTATCCCATGCATGTGGTTCATCATGATCGGAATTATATATATATATAATTTTTGGCCTCTTGTAGGAGAAAGTATCGCTCAAGATTGGGGAAGGCTTAAGTACATGATGTACACATGCCCCAATCATAATCTCTCAAGAGAAATTATTTTACAAAAAAATTATGCTCGGCTTTCTCATAATGATCAAACCATGCTCGATTCTTCTTCTACTGGTTCCTTTATGAAGAAAACTATTGAATTTAGATGGGATCTTCTAAAAAGAATTAAACGAAACTCTGAAGATTGCGAACTCGACAAAGATAAAGAGTCAGGTATAAAGCTTAAGTTTGATTGTGTTAAATCTTTTATGGATACCGATGCTTTTCATAAGTTTAGCACTGAATATGGACTTGACTCTGAGATAGTACCCTCTTTTTGTGAATCATTTGCTACTCATGTTGATCTCCCTAAGGAGAATTGTTTTAAATATCACCCCCCCCCCCATTAAAGGAAATATTGAGGAACACGTTATAGTTAAAGATGAACTATCATTTACAATGTTGCTCCAGTTGTGCCTACTACTTACATTGAGAAACCTGCTTTGCCTAGCAGGATAAAGGAACATACTAAAGTTTCAACTGTGGTTAACAAAAGTAATATTAGAACACCTAGACCCTCAGAACAAATCAAAGTTGAACCTAAGATTGCTATGGTTAAATATCTCTTGGTCGATAGTACTGATGGGCATGTTATTTACTTCTGTAACGAAGCTACTAGAATTGCTAGCCTGATCCTAAATATAACAATAAGCCTGTTGTTGGCATGCATGTTGTGTCTGTTAAAATAGGATATTATTGTTACCATGGTTTATGTGATTTAGGTGCTAGTATGAGTGCTATTCTGTTTACCTTATATCAAGAGATTATGAATGATATTGCACCCGCTGAAATAGAGGACATTGATGTTACAATTAAGCTTGCGAATAGAGGTACTATTTCACCGCTTTGGTTGTTAGCGATGTTGAAGTCTTGTGTGGAAAGATAAAATACCCCACTGATTTTCTAGTTCTTGCTTCTCCACAAGATGATTTTTGTCCCATTATATTTGGTAGACCTTTCTTGAATACAATTAATGCTAAGATTGATTGTAATAAAGAAACTGTCAGTGTTAACTTTGGTGATGTATCTCATGAGTTTAATTTCTCAAAATTCCGCAGACAACCTCATGATAAAAGACTTGCCTAGTAAGGATGAAATTATTGTCTTGCTTCTATTGATGGGAAATGTTGCATGGAAAACAAGAAAAAAATCTACACACGCAAGATCTATCCATGGAGATGCATAGAAACGAGAGGGGAGAGTGTGTATATGTACCCTCATAGACCGTTAAGCGGAAGCATTTATCAACGCCGTTGATGTAGTCGAACACCTTCACGATCCGCCCGAGCAAGTACCGAAAGTACGACACCTCCGTGTTCAGCACACGTTCAGCTCGATGATGTCCTCGCCTTCTTGATCCAGCAAGACGGGTGAAGTAGTAGATGAGTTTGGGCAGCACGACGGCGTGATGATGGTGGTCATGCAAATATCTCCGCAGGGCTTCGCCGAGCACTACAAAAATATGACTGAGGATGAACTAGGGGGAGAGGGGCGCCGCACACGGCTAGGGAATCATGGTGTGTGTTGCCCCTCTCCCTCCACGCATATATATAGGTGGGGGACGAGGGGAGGCAGCCTAGGGTTTCCCCAAGGGGGCAGGCGGCCACCCTTGGCCCCTTCCCTAGCCCCTCTGCCTTCTTAGGCGCACGGGGAAAGACAGGAGGGGGTGCCCCCCTTTCCTTTCTCCCATGAGGAGGGGAAGGCAGTAGGGCCTAGCCCTCCCCCTTTCCTTCCCTAGGGCCGGCGGCCAGGGCGAGGGCGGGCCAGCCCCTTGTGGGCTGGTGTGTGGCTCCCCTTGGCCCATTAGGCCCATATAATCCCCGTAGGTCTCCCGGAATCCCTTCCGATGACCCGATGAATACCCAGTACATCCCGAAACCTTTCTGGTGACCAAATAGTATCGTCTTATTTATCAAACTTTACCTCCGGACCATTCCGGAGCTCCTCGTAATGTCCGTGATCTCATCTGGGACTCCGAACAACATTCGGTCACCAAATCACATAACTCATATTATACTATATCGTCAACAAATATTAAGCGTGCGGACCCTACGGGTTCGAGAATGATGTAGACATGATCGAGATGACCCTCCAGTCAATAACCAATAGCGAGACCTGGATGCCCATATTGGTTCCTACATATTCTACGAAGATCCTTATCGGTCGAACCTCATGATAACATATATAATTCCCTTTGTCTGTCGGTATGTTACTTGCCCGAGATTGGATCGTCGGTATCTCCATACCTAGTTCAATCTTGTTACCGGCAAGTCTCTTTATTCGTTCTGTAATACATCATCTTGTAAGTAACTCCTTAGTCATTTTGCTTGCAAGCTTCTTGTGATGCTGTATTACTGAGAGCGCCCAGAGATACCTCTCCGATACACGGAATGACAAATCCCAATCTCGATTCATGTCAACTCAACAGACACCTTCGGAGATACGTGTAGAGTTTATGATCACCCAGCTACGTTGTGATATTTGATAGCACACAAGGTATTCCTCCGGTATCCGGGAGTTGCATGATCTCATGGTCGAAGGAACATGTATTTGACATTTAAGAAAACAGTAGCAATAAACTAAACGATCATATGCCTAGCTAATGGATGGGTCTTGTCCATCGCATCATTCTCCTAATGATGTGATCCCGTTATCAAGTGACAACACGTGTCCATGGTTAGGAAACCTTAACCATCTTAGATCATCGAGCTAGCCTAATAGAGGCTCACTAGGGACACGGTATTTGTTTATGTATCCACACATATATTTAAGTTTTCGATCAATATAATTCTAGCATGAATAATAAACCTTTATCATGAATAAGGAAATATAATAATAACAACTTTATTATTGCCTCTAGGGCATATTTCCATCATCTATCCCCTTACCTCCTACTGATCTGTTAGAACAATATTTACTAGACCATGAAAATGATATGCATATGAATGAAAGAAATGAAATAGATAAGATATTCTTTGATCAAGTACCTATCCTTAAACATGATATGCCAGTTGAAACTCTTGGAGGTCCTCCTCCACCTAATGGTGATCCTGTGTTTGAACTTAAGAAATTACCTAATGTCGGTGTCAAAACTGGCAGACCTCGGCGTAGGGGTCCCGAACTGTGGATCTTAGATCGATGGGGAACAAGGGACGATGAACACGGTGTTTACCCAGGTTCGGGTCCTCTCGAAGAGGTAATACCCTATGTCCTGCTTGATTGTATTAGATGTATAATATGGTTTACAGAGTAGATCTACCTCGAGATCAGCATGAGCTAAACCCTAAGGTGATGAGGTGACGAATATAGCTCCAGTCCTAAAGACTACAACCCCCGGTTTATATAGACACCGTTAGGGTTAGGGTTACCAAAGATAGATTACACTAAGGACTAAAGAGATCCTGCCCATCCTTGACTTGGAGGGCACACCACGGCTTCATAGATCTCCTATTGCTATACGACTTCACCAGTCCGGCCCATATTCAATGGGCTGACGCCCCGAGGACCCATTAGTCCATAACTCCCTCACCTGGCACATTAAAAAATGCTTATCTTGATGAAAAGAAGATATATCCTGTTATTATCAATGCTAACCTTTCAAAGCATGAAGAAACTAGATTACTTGAAACTTCGAGGAAGTGATACGTCCATTTTGCATCATGTTTTCATAGTGATATTTATTGCATTATGTATTGCTATTTCGCTTTATAATACAAGTCTTATGCTTGTTCTCTCTTATTTTGCAAGTTTCACATGAAGAGGGAGATTGCCGGCAACTGGAATTTTGGACCAGAAAGGGCTATATCGGAGGCACTTTTCTGAACAACTCCAAATGAGCCAAAAATTGACAAAGAATTATTTTGGAATATATTAAAATTATTAGCGAAAGAAATACCAGAGGGCCCATCTTGTGGCACCCCTGGCAGGCCTCCTGGGCCCATGGCGCAACCCCGAGCTTGTGGCACCCCTGGCAGGCCTCCTGGGCCCATCTTGTCCTATATGATGCCATTTAACCTAGAAAAGACACTATTGCAGGATGTTGCTAACACGACACTATAATCAGAGATCCGTCGATGAAACAGTGTGTGATGCATTAATCACAAACAATAATGTAATTAAACCATCAAAAAAGATACAAAACGTTTGCGATGGCAGAGACATCAAACAAAATTCAGATTGTAGTTGCGTGTGCGATGCGTGGCATACAGTTCACTCGAATGAACTGTTTTGGATGAGCATAACAACAGAAATGGGCAGCCTATATGAAGGTGTGTGTGATATACGACATATAGTTCACTTGGATGAACTATTTGTGATTAGGCAACACAACAGAAATGGTCAGCCAGATCAAGATGTGTGCGATGGAGGGCATACAGTTCACTCGGATGAACTGTTTGCGATGAGCGAAAACAACAGAAAGGGTCAGCCAGATCAAGGTGTGTGCGATACATGGCATATACTTCACACGGATGAACTGTCTGAGATTAGCCACAACAAATAGAAATGGTCAGACAGATCAAGCTATGTGCTCTAGACAGGCACACATTCTAATTAAAACAAGCATGCTCGATGGTAATAAAGAACATTTGGTTTTGATCCTATAAATCCTAAGCAACTCAAGGACCCACGGAGAAAGTTGGGGATTTCATTATTTTCATATTTGAATTTTTTCTCAAATTTGAAAAGAGGATCATTTTGGTTTTAATTATTTTTTTCTCCAAAATATTTCAAATATAAAAAGTAAAAGCAAGGAGATAATATGACTTCTCCAAAATAAAGAAATATTGGAGGAAAAATGTTAAAATCAAATAAATATTTTATCTGGATTTTTATTGCTATTTTACTCGAATTAGAAAAATATGCATTTTTTTAAAAATTGCATTTTTAGGCCAGAAAAATGTTCACTTCATTCTAAATATTTTATTTAGACGGTGAAAATTTGTTTTTAGCATTTTTAGAATATTTTTATATTTATTTAGGATTTTTCCTTTTCGGCGGAATTTATTTTCTAAAAAAATCCCGGACTGAACTGGGCCGAAGGCCCAGCCGGGCCGCTGCGCCGCCGCCTTCCCCGCCTCGCCCCGCCGTGCCCTCGCCGGACTCCCGAGGGAGTCCGAGCTCACCACGCCGCGCCGCCGACCCCCTCCCCAAGTCGGACCGCCCCCCGAAGCTATTTAAGCCGCCGTCCCGAGATGATTACACGATAGTACCACATTTGGGGCGGTGGTGGCGAATCGGTGCCACTTTTGGAAATTTTTACGTGTCAGTACCACGTTTGGGTCGAACCGTTGCAAATCGGGCTAATCTTCGTATTTCTACGTATTGACGCTGGAACTGACCGCCCGGGCCCGCGCGTCAGCTGCCACGCTGGCGAATCGGCACCCGCCCGCTCGCTCGATACGTGCGGTCCGGCTCGAACTGGACTGGCCCGTGCTCTGTCTCTCCCTCCTCGCTCGTGCCTTCCTCCTCGCTCCTCTCTCGCCGCCCTCGTCGCTGCCCGCAGCGTTGCCGGACCGGACCGCTGCCGCCCGCCATGGTTTTTCGAAGAAGAAAGCAGTGAGGAGACGTCCAGCCTGCCCTACATGCACTCGACCTCATCCATGGACGGGCTTAACCAGGTGATTTCCCTTGAGCTAGGTTTATGGTTAGGGTTTCAGATTTGGGGCTTTTTGATTTGGTTGATTTTGCTGGGTTTTGATTTAGGCATTTTGTTTGTATGAGGTTCGGCAGGTCCCTTTCAGCGTTGAAGATCCAGATTATCAGGGGCCTGAGCTGGAAACGATGTCGCCATGTGAGAAGCACGGGAAGGCATCTGAGAGGCTTGTCGCATTTGAAGGAACAGACACAGGGAGAAGGTTCTTAGCATGTGCAGAGCCGGTATGAATTGTAGGGTGATAGTTGGATATTATATTTAGGTTGATAGTGTCATATTATTGTTGGTTTGACAGTGGCATATTGAACATGACTAGCCTGATTATTAGGGCATATTCACTTTTGCAACAGCAGTAGTAGTAGTTTAATGACAGTGGTACTGTTATTTTGCAGTGGCATTGTTCTTGCTATCATGTGAAATATTCAGTTTGGGACTTCTACAGGTTTTATGTTGCTGTTGTGGCATTTTTATGTAGTTAATGATAGTGCACTGTTAATTATGTTGATGTTACACTTTTGCTCCTATTTGGAACTAAATATTGAGTGAACTGTTACTTTTATGTTGGGATGCACCTTCTGTTATGTATGTAAATGCTACAAATATTCAGTTGAATGGAGCATATGTACTGCATATGCTTTGGTAGTTCACCAAGTTTGCAGTTTGAGATTGCTCTTGTTTTGTAGCTGATTAGCAAAATCTAGTTCAAATCTGTAGCTGAGTGGTGCTGTAATTTGTCATGTTGTTATTTAGTGGGTAGGTACATCTCAATTACCAGTGTAGCTTAGTGGTGCTATTATTACCAATTTAGAAAGGAAAAACAGTGGTAGGAACTAATGTAGCTTAGTGCACTAGTTATTTACCTGTGGTATGAACTAACTTGTTTATTTTTTATCTTTTTGCTCTTTTTGCAGGAAGGGCAGGATTGTGGGTTTGTTGAATGGGTTGATCACCAGTGGCCCCCAACAATGCAAAATGCATTGTTGAAGCTATGGGCAATGGTTGAAGATAGCAAGAGTGCTAGGGTGAATGATAATCTTGAAAGTTCTTTCACTATCCACCATCTGACAGAAGAGAAGAACAAGCTGGAGGCCAACTATGACAAGCTAGTCCAAGATGTGCATGAGCTTATGAGCTTCCAGGAGGAGAGGGTGGTGGATTTCAGACATCTGCAGTCTGCCATTACATATCAGCATGAATTCAGAAGTGAACTGGTGGCTGATATGAAGGCACGGATGGCAAAGAAAGATGCAGAGTCTGAGAAGCTTATGCAGAATTATGAAGTGCTACTAAACCTGACAAGAGCTCAAGCTACAGTCATCCAGAACCTAAAGTTGAAGCATATTATAGACAAGCAATTGCTTAGTGAAGCTAAGATGAACTTGGAGTTGAACAATGCAGAGCTCACAAAGTCTGAGGAGAAGCTCACCCAAGATAAGCTAGAGTTGAAGTTTCAGGTTGCTGATTTGCTTAAGGGGAAGGAAAAGCATGGTGAAGAGATGGTGCAGGTAGAGCTTCAGTTTGCTGAGCTGATGAAGGCAAAGGAGAAGCTGAAGGAGAAGATCAAGGGGATCCAGGCCATCTTAGAGAAGTGAAGAAAATGAATATGAGACTAGTGGGGAATGCTGACCTTTTGGGCATGATGGTTGTGTAGTGTATGGCTCTACTAAATGTGAACTTCTCTAAGATGAACTATGGTTGTGTATGTATGTAGTAAATATTCTTTTTCATCCTTCTGTGAGAAAGGGATGAAATATGCATCTAAGCTCCACTATGTATTGTGAACAATGGTTGTGTACCCTATAATATGTTGAACTCCAGTAACTATTGTGTGTTATGTTTGCTAGACTTGAAATGATGATATATCATGCATTGGAAGATGGATCAGATATTCTATTTTATGTTTGCTAGACTTCAGATTATGATTTCTCATGCACTAGGTTTTATATTAGATGATTATGTTAGCATTGGAAGACTATTTGATGGTTATGTTAGCACCGTAAACCCTAATGGTTATGTTTAGGTGGCTCCGTCGACTCCGAGGCACTGTAAACCCTAAAGGTTAGGTTTAGGTGGCTCCGTCGACCCCTAGGCACCGTAAACCCTAATGGTTAGGTTTAGGTGGCTCAGTCGACCCCTAGGCACCGTAAACCCTAAAGGTTAGGTTTAGGTGGCTCTGTCGACTCCGAGCACCGTAAACCCTAAAGGTTAGGTTTAGGTGGCTCCGTCGACCCCTAGGCACCGTAAACCCTAAAGGTTAGGTTTAGGTGGCTCCGTCGACCCCGAGGCACCGTAAACCCTAATGTTAGGTTTAGGTGGCTCCGTCGACCCGAGCACCGTAAACCCTAATGGTTAGGTTTAGGTGGCTCCGTCGACCCCGGCACCGTAAACCCAAAGGTTAGGTTTAGGTGGCTCCGTCGACCCCGAGCACCGTAAACCCTAATGGTTAGGTTTAGGTGGTTCCGTCGACCCCTACCACCATAAACCCTAATGTTAGGTTTAGTGGTTCCGTCGACCCCTAGCACCATAAACCCTAATGTTAGGTTTAGTGGTTCCGTCGACCCCGAGCCACCATAAACCCTAATGGTTAGGTTTAGTGGTTCCGTCGACCCCTAGCCACCATAAACCACTAATGGTTAGGTTTAGTGGTTCCGTCGACCCCTAGCCACCATAAACCCTAATGGTTAGGTTTAGTGGTTCCGTCGACCCCGCCACCATAAACCCTAATGTTAGGTTTAGTGGTTCCGTCGACCCCTAGCCACCATAAACCCTAATGCTTAGGTTTTAGTGGTTCCGTCCACCCCTAGCCAACATAAACACTAATGCTTAGGTTTTAGTGGTTCCGTCGACCCCTAGTCACCATAAACACTAATGCTTAGATTTAGGTTGGTTCATCCATATGACCAAATAGCAAAACAATGCCATTAAAGTATGAACATAAACCATCAAGTTATCCACCCAAGTGGTATCAATCCATGAACCATCAAGTTATCCCCAACAGGACCATCAAGATATCCATTGGCATCAGCACAAGTTGCTTTAGTGGCATCAAACACAAAAGAAAACACATTGTAGTGGCATCAAACTCTAAATAATACACATTGTACCATGAATACAAGTTGCTGATGTATCATCAAAGCAAAATAAAGCACAATGTATCATCAGCACAAGTTGCTGTAGTGGCATCAAACCAAAATAAAGCATCAGCAGTAGTTACTGGAGTGACATCAAACCAAAAGATAACATTCCACATTGTAGCATCAGCAGAAGTTTGCATCACCTTCTGCCACCTCTACTAGCATTGAACTAGGCCATCCATCCAGTGTGTGTGCCATCAGTTGGTGGAGGAGGAGCACTAGAAGTTGAGGCACCATACTGCCTTGGGGCAGAGAAAGGCCTTGAAGAATGAGCACCTCTCCCAGCAGAAGATTGAGCACTAGAAGATGCTCTTCCAGATCCTCTTCCACCACCAGCCCTTCTTCCAGCAACTCTACCAGCACCACTTCCACCACCTCTACCAGCAGCACTTCCAGTTCTTCCAACTCTTGGTGTTGGTGCAGGAGCTCTAGTTGTTGGTGCAGGAGCTCTAGTTGTTGGTGCAGGAGCTCTAGGTGTTGCTGAAGCAGTTCTAGGTGTTGCTGAAGCAGCTCTAGGTGTTGCTACAGGAGCTGTAGGAGCAACACCTCTTCCTTGTGAATTCCTTGCAGCAGGCTTGGAAAACAATTCAAAGGAAACACACTTAATAATACTACAAGTAAGAAATGTACAAGGGACAAAGGTAATTTACAGAAACATGAAAGTGAAGAACTAGTTCAAAGGGGCTTACCACATGTTTGTTCTTTCTTAAGGACAACTCAGGTTTCAACTGTTTAAGGCAGCTAGGTATTTATGCCCTTGTAATCCACAATTGCTACAAGTTATTGTCCCCATTCTTGAGGTGGAGTTTGGCTTTGGAACTTAAAATTTTCCCTTTATCCTCTTATCTTTCTTTCTTCCTTTCTTGACTTTAAATGTTGGTGGTTCTATGTCTGGACCTGGGGTGTTTGTCCTGTCATGCTCACCAGGGACAGGATATATCATTGGTTCATATGCTGCCAAGTAATATGGTTTCTTGAAAAATTTGCTTACAAAGTCCTCTGGAAACCTTTTTGCCTTGTTAATTGCTGAGATGGCATGGTTAGATGGGACTCCACTGAGGTCCCACTTTCGGCAACCACAGGTTTCAAGTTCCAAATTGACAGCATGTGTTTGCTCCCCACTAGTTACTTGCCACAAGTTAACACCTGCTTGAATGGGTTTGCAGTACCTGGCCCTTTCCTTCTCAATCTCCAACTTCTCACTGTAATGTGGTGTGATCTCCCATCTAGCTTCCTTTCCACTCTCTCTATTCCTGTGCCACCTAACCATCTGCTTATCCTTTATGCCATCACACATAGTTCTTATTGGTTTTTTCCTATGATCTAGGATGTACTTGTTAAACACCTCAGACAAATTGTTGACAACCAAGTCAGTCTTGCAATTTGTGTCAAATGCATGCCTAGCCCAGGTTTTCTTGGGTATTGCACTAAGCCACTGCCAAGCTTCCTCACTCTCAGCTTTGAGATCATCCATTGCTATATTAAATTTGTGTTCATTATATGCATAACTGGCATTATCCATGCACTTCTTAAGGTCTTCCCCCCTAAAGCCAGCATTTTGGAAGTTTGCATATATGTGTCTTAAGCAGAATCTTTGATGACTGTTAGGAAAAACTCTATCAACTGCAAACAGTAGCCCCTGGTGCACACAATTTAAACAGCTAAGCTACTGTCTAATACACATGTAAACACATATTTAGCAGGCAATGCAAGGTGGATAGACATACCTTCTGTCTGTCAGACATTATAGTATATGGACCATACTGTCCAACTTCTCCTCCAAGACAAATTTTCAGTTGGTGTAGAAACCAGCACCAGTTTGCTTTGTCCTCTTGTCCAACAATGCCAAATGCCAGTGGGTATATGTTGTTATTGCCATCTCTACCAGTGGCAGCAAGGATTTGTGCACCAGTGGTTAGCTTGATAAAACATCCATCAATACCTAAAACAGGAAGTAAACATAACATGTTAAATGCATTTATATGTGCAAGCTATTGAAACTAACAACATCAAAGTAGTGTACAAGCTAAAATAAACTAACCAATGAATGGTCTACACCCCTGTAGAAATCCCTCCCTTGCTCCATTGATGCAGTAAAACATGGCATGGAATCTGGGTCCTGGATGTGGGATTTTTTCAGTGGCTCTTGGAGTTACAGTGCTGACTACAACTCTACTCCCAGGGTTTGTATCCATGACAGTCTGAGCATAGTCTCTCAGCCTTGGGTATTGCTTCTTATGATCTCCCAACACAGCCTCAACAGCTAGGTTTTTTGCCCTATATGCCATAGCCTTGGGCACATCCACACCATACTTTTCCATGCAGGCATCAATAAGTGTATGTATGCTAGTAGTGACATCAGATCTGAATAGTGGCTCATATTGCTTTGCAAGCCACTTGGCACTTACCCTGGTTGTTTCAGTAGAACTAGGGCAAGTGTGTTGTAATCTCATCTTCTTAATTGCAAAAGTGTTTTCCCCTTTTATAACAGCTGCCACAATGCAGAACTTGCATTGTGAATTCTTGCAATGCACAATGATCCTCTTATCTGAGTTCCTGTGATACTTGAAGTCTCTGCACTGAGTGATGTGCAAGCTCAACAAAGCATCTCTGAATTGATGTTGATCTATGAAACACATTTGCAGTTGTAGTTGTTGGTGTGGTTGCTCCAAATCCTCATTGTACCATACTCTAGGTGGCCTCTTCTTTGCCCTGCTCTTCCTTCTTTCAGGTAGCACAAATGCTAGTGGCTGAAACCCATCATCTTCACTGTCCTTCAGTAAACTATTATCTTCTTCATCTGATGATGGTTTCCAATCAGGTTGCACTTCTTCTAAAACACTGGAATGTGACCTTGTTGTTGGTCCCCTCCTTACTTGCAGCTTCTGCTTCTTCTTTGCTGGCACAAATATTTTTTCTTCCTCTTCTGGAACAATAGGGTCATCATCCTCCAAATCAAATAATTCCTCTACCTTTGTGTCACCCTCATAATGCACTTGTTCTTCCTCCTCTATTTCTTCTTCTGATTATTCATCCTCTGTTTCTTCCTCATGTTGTTCTTCTACTTCTTCCTCTCTCTGTCTGTTTCCCTCTTCCATCTCCATGTCTTCAGCATCATTCATTTCCTCATTATAGTTAGGCCTTAAATCCCCAATATAATAAGGGTTAGTGTCACTGTCATATTGCCCTTCAGGTGAAGATGCATAACTGCCATCATAGCCATCTTGTTCTTCTTCCACAACTTCTTTTAACTTTGGATTTATAGCACTCCTGCTCTCTTGTGTTAAAACAGCAGGGCCTACAGCTGCAATAGAGCAGCTACTCTGACCTTCATAAGCTACACCTTGCTGATCAACAGCATACACAGGAGGATCAGCGAGATCATAAACCACAGGCTCAGAATAAACAATTGCATCTAATTTTTGCTTCTCTACAAAACCCTTTTGTGCTACACTAACAGCTGGTGGACAAACCCTAAATAGCAAATTAAGCACCAAACTCTCCTCATTCTGCCTCTTGATCAACTGTAGTTTAACATTACTATCAACCAATTCCAAACCCTGCTCTCATGGGGTCTCCATGTAAAACAGCAGTGAATTATCAATACTAAAGCCTTGTGTTTCCATCAATGCAACCATATTCAGATATGTCACATCGGAACAGCTTAACTTCCTCTCTAACAGATCATTATTGTCAAAATGGATCCTAACATTCCATATGTCTTCATATAAACTACAATTCACATGCAGTTTGCCTAATCAGTACACTATAACCCTAATTAGCAAATAAATGAGAAGAAAAAAAGATACAAACATAAACTTACAGAACGCCGCCAAGCCCGTGGGTCAGCTTGTGGCTATTGCTAGGGTTCGCCGCCCATTGTTGTGCCAGCTGTACCCGCTGCTCCATGGATAGTGCGGGCTCCATGAACTCATCATCGTCACTGGAATACTCAGAGCTCGAGTAGCCGTCGCCGCCCTCGATTGGAGATCTCCCCTCGATTCCTCCTGCCGCGCCGCTGCCGAAGAGGGGAATGTTTGCGCCGCCGCCATCGCCGTTACCGCCATCGCCGCTGCCGCCACCACCGCCCAGGGTCGCCTCCGCCATCGTCGTAGAGACGCGTGAGGGAGCTAGGGTTTGTCGACGAACAGAGCAAGAGAAGAAAGGAGAGGGAGGGACAGAGCACGGGCCGGTCCGGTTCGAGCCGGGCTACACGTATCGAGCGAGCAGGTGGGTGCTGATTCGCCAGCGTGGCAGCTGACGCGCGGGCCCGGGCGGTCAGTTCCAGCGTCAATACATAGAAATACGAAGATTAGCCCGATTTGCAATGGTTCGACCCAAACGTGGTACTGACACGTAAAAATTTCCAAAAGTGGTACCGATTTGCCACCACCGCCCCAAATGTGGTACTATCGTGTAATTATCTCCGCCGCCCCCGACCCTCTGCCCTCGTCCCGCCCCGCCGCCGCAACCACCGCCACCGCCCTACGCCGCCTGCTGCCGCCGCCGCGCCGCTTCGCCGCCTCATCTCGCGCCGCCGCCTCGCCGCAGCCACGGAGCCCCGTCGGAGCCGCCCCGCCGTCCGCCGCCGTTGACCCCGCCGACCCGCTGGTCTTCTTCGGTAAACCGGTGAAAACCGCAAAGCCGCCGCCGTGTTTTTTTTAAACCCTAGATCGGTTTTTTTTCAGATCGGTTCGGTTTTCTCGGTTTTCTTTTGTTTAGGTTACTTTGTGAACGATCGTTCGTTCATTCGTTTAACGAACGAATTCGTTCGTTTGCCTCTGTTAGCGGACGTTCGCGCCGTAGTCTTTTTCTTTTTATTTTATTTTCGGCCAGGGACCTATCCACGATTATTTTTATCGCAGATTTGCCACTGATCTTCAAACCCTCGCAACTTTTTAACCGTTCGTCCAAATCCAGTGAAACCAATGCCAAAATCTTCGCCTCGAGCCCCTCTTTCTGGTTAATCAACTTGAACAAGGTTTTGACAATATAAAATTTGGTTTCAAGCAGATTTGAATTTGAAGTTCTTTTGACCGTAGTTTCAGTTCCGTAGCTCCGATTCGATTGATTATTTTTGCTAATCGAAGCTCTTCAATTGGACTTTCAGATTTGGATCATCTTAATTGAGTTTTACCCTTGCATATATGCTTGAGTGCTTATGTATGCTATTGTTTGTTTGCGATAGAATTCCCGGAGTGTGAAGCATGCTACTATGAGTCTCTAGGTTTTGCGGATCGTCAGCAAGGCAAGTAACACTTTAATCATACTCTTTTTGTACCTAGTTTTTATGCATTAGTTACAATCCTCAAACACTGCATGATTAGGATGTGGTTAACTTGTGGGTATTGGGAAGTAGATGATGAGGTAGAACCTATTGCCCTTTTATTATCAAACCCCTCGGAGTTACTTCTACGTGATGCTTATACTGCTATGCTATGCTCGTAGACGTGGTTTGGTTTGAGTGATCCATGACAGATGTGAGATTGTTAATTAATGGTTAACTTAAGGTGGCTACTTAAATACACATCTGGGTGGATTGGTTGCGGTCACCTGGGGATATACCAGTGTTGTCCTTTGGTTCGCCACCCAGGCTCAAAGGGATCATAAGATTATTCATGCTAGAAACTTCCGTGTGCAGCCACAAGCTATTATTCATAAGTGTTGTCCTTTGCATGACCTGTTTCAGTGGTGGGCTAGCAGATGTAGGGGAAAGTAGGTGTAACTGTCCACCCAGAGTAAAGAGCTAATGTTTCTGAAAGACTGTGTCTCGGTCATCCGTTTCTCAAACACCATGTAGTGCGAGAAATCCAACGGAGGAGATCGAGTCTTGTGGGGAAAAGTGCGCAAACCTCTGCAGAGTGTACAGACTAATCATGGTTAGCCGTGTCCCCGGTTATGGACAATTTGAGTATCTGGTTCTTGGATTATCATGTTGATCTCATCACTCTAAACTAATTTGTTGGGTTATTAATTACTTTTAATTGGGATTGAGATGGGGGTGCCATTCTCAATGTTTATCAACTACCATGATAGTTAAATAAAATATATTCCTTTGATGTAGGGAAAAATTGGCTTTTCGCAAAAACATTATAACCATAGAGCCTCCACCAGCCATATATGCATGTAGTGATAGCATTTATGTTGTTCATTGCTCTACTGTGTTACATTGCCAACATATTCCATGTGTTGACCCATTTCGGGCTGCAACATATCATGTTGCAGACTTTTCAGATGAAGTGTAAGGTGCGCTAGGTCGGTGTCGTGCACTCAGCTATGCCGTTGGAGTTGATGGACTCACTTTATCTTCCAAGCCTTCTGCTGTTATCTTAATTAAATGGCCTTAAGCCATATTGTTGTAATAAGTTCTCTTTTGAGACATTCGATGTAATAACTTTGTGATTGCACTCTGTTATAAATCCTTCAATTACTGTGTGTGTCAGCATTACCGATCCAGGGATGACACTTATGCATAGAGATTTGACCTTTTGCAGTCGGATCGCTACAAGATGGTATCAGAGCACACGTTCATTGTAGGACACGACCACTAAGATAAACCATAGGTCACTCTTCTCTACTCATTTCTGACTCCTCTCCATTTTCCACTCTACAGGATGGCAGACTCAATGAACAAGTTTGCACAACCGGATGAAGGCACACCTTTTGGACAACACTTGAAGGAAGTCACTAAGTACCTGAACATAGGAATACCAAGCTTCACCGGGACCTACACCGCCACTTTACCAGAAGAGGAGCGTTGGATGATTCGAGTTCAAGTTCTGGGAAGGACATTCACGCCAGTTACTGAACCCATAGAGTTTTCCTTTGATGCACCAACCTGGAGTCTAGGAAAGAGCATGGCAGCCCACATCGCCATGGGACGCATCGGCGAAGTTTATCACAAGGATCTTAAGGACACCATCTACCAGATATGTGGGCGCCGAGATGAGCAATGGGAGATGATCAGCACGAGGAGGGACAAGTCCATTGCAGCTTTCATCCAGGAGTTAAACCAGCACATTCGTAGCCAGGAGAACCAAATGTGCGCAAGCATGATAGACCTGAAGAAGGTGATGACCAGGAACATGGAGCTTGAAGAGGAACTCAAGTCTACACACGACGGATATGAGGAGGAAATCGCAATACTAGTGGAGAAGAATGACGACCTGACAAGGAAGCTAGGAGTGTTCATGGGAGACCCCGCGCCAGGAGGAGGTGACGATCCTTCCGAGGACATACGTTCTGAAGACTACATCATCATCGACGACACCGACTCCGACCCCGACAGTAGTGATGATGATTATGAAGACGAAGCTGGAGCAGATATCATGAAGTCTTCCACCGATCAAAACTTCTAGTCGACCACCATATTATCAGTAGTATTCCCCCATGTATATATTAGTAGCCCGAGCACTGTAACGATAGTTAGATCGATTGTATGCCCTTGTTTGAATTGATTTAGTGTGATATGAGTGTGTTTGTCTCATGTGCATATGGGTAGTGCTATCTCACTAGACCTCATTCTATTCTAATCTCTCCCCTCTAAACCCATCAGATGCCTCCGAGACGTGACCCCGGATTTGTCTTCCCACCGGAGCTCACTCAGTTGATCCAACAGCAGAATGCCTTGATGCAGTTACTAGTCCAGAACCAAGGCAACAACAACAACAACCCACCGCCACCATCTCCAGTTGACAACTTAGCCCGTTGTCTGAGGTTGCAGCCGCCGGTGTTTTCCAGTAGCACCGAGCCAATAGTTGCTGATGATTGGCTACGTAGGATTGGAAGGGAGTTGACCACCGCAGGTTGCACAGATGCTGAGAAGGTGCGTTTTGCCGCACATCAATTGTATGGACCCGCAGCCGCATGGTGGGAGAATTACACAGCCACCTTCCCCATAGCCAATGTCACTTGGGAGCAGTTCCAGCAAGCATTTCGCACAGCACATGTCTCAACTGGAGCTATGAGCATGAAGAAGCGTGAGTTTCGCAACTTACGCCAGGGAAATCGTACTGTGGGGCAGTACGTGGATGATTTCAGCAAGTTAGCCTGTTATGCCCCAGATGATGTGGCCACATATGTTGCGAAGCAGGAGAAGTTTATGGAAGGGTTGAATGATGAGATGAGTATGCAGTTAATGGTGGCAACATTTAACAACTACCACGAGTTGGTAGACAGGGCTCTTATGATTGAAGGGAAGCAGCAGCAGATTGAGAGCCGCAAGAGGAAGTATGGACAAGGGAAGTACAATTCAGGAGCTCAGGAAAAGCCTCGTTTTACCCCGAACTCGGGAGGATATACCCATAACCATGGAGGCCATACGCACAATGGAGGAAGTTCGCATAACCACAGTGGCCCCAAGAATGGAAATGGTAATGGAGCAGGCAGCAACCAGAACCGCTCTAACCCAGCCACACCCGCCAAGAAGGACCAAAGTCACATTACTTGTTTCAAGTGCGGGAAGACTGGACACTATGCCAATGAGTGTCCTGAAGCAAAGAATGGAAATGGCAATGGAAGCTCTCGGAAGAAGCCCAACCCTTTCAATAGGGGACAAGTGAACCACGTTAACGTGGAGGAGGTTGAAGAGTAGCCAGATGCAGTTATAGGTAAGTTTTTGGTTAAGTCATTTACTGCAATCGTTCTTTTTGATACTGGTGCATCGCATTCATACCTTTCAAGGGGATTTGTGGATAAGTATAAGTTGCCCACCAAAGTTCTTAGGACACCCATGTTAGTAAGCTCGCCAGGAGCGGAGTATATGGCAAGCCAAGGATGTTTTCAGATGCCATTAACCATAGGTAGGCATGTTTTCCCCTTAGACTTAATAATTCTGGAGTCACAAGGATTGGATGTGATACTAGGAATGGATTGGCTATCGATGTATGGAGGAAACATCGATTGCGCCAGTAAGTCAATTCTGCTCACCACCCCGGAGGGAAAAAGTATCAAGTATGTATCCCGGCATGCGCCGAGGAGGACCCAAGTAAATTCTCTCACGGGAGTTGTTCAGGAGGAAGTGCCTGTAGTGAAGGATTACCCGGATGTATTTCCAGAGAAATTACCAGGCATGCCGCCGGATCAAGACATTGAGTTTTTGATAGAGCTGTTGCCAGGCACCGGACCGATATTGAAGAGACCATACCGGATGCCCGCAAATGATCTAGAGGAGATTAAGAAGCAGATCAAAGAGTTATTGGAGAAAGGATACATTCGACGAAGTTCGTCATCGTGGGGAGCCCCAATGCTCTTGGTTGAGAAGAGGGATGGATCATTGAGAATGGTTGTTGATTATCGTGCATTGAATGAAGTGGCGATCAAGAACAAGTATCCCACTGCCGATGATCAACGATTTGTTTGATCAGCTGCAAGGAGCTAAAGTATTCTCCATCAATCTACGATCAGGATACCACCAGCTGAAGATCCGAGAATAGGATATACCTAAGACAGCTTTCACCACAAGGTACGGGCTATATGAGTACACGGTTATGTCATTCGGATTGACTAACGCCCCAGCCTATTTCATGAGTATGATGAATAAGGTGTTCATGGAGTTCTTGGATAAGTTTGTCGTGGTGTTCATTGATGATATTTTGGTGTACTCAAAGAATGAAGAGGAACACAAGGAGCATTTGCATTTAGTTCTCGAGAAACTCAGGGAACATCAGTTGTATGCCAAGTTCAGCAAATGTGAGTTTTGGTTGAAGGAAGTTGGATTTCTTGGACATGTTATATCAGGAGAAAGTATAGCAGTGGATCCTACCAAGGTTCAGTCTGTCACTGATTGGCTAGCACCCACCTCAGTTGGAGAGATCCGCGGTTTTCTAGGACTCGCGGGATACTATCAGAGATTCATTGAGAATTTTTCCAAGATTGCGAAGCCCATGATGGAGTTGTTGAAGAAAGACACTAAGTTCAAATGGACAGATGAATGTGAGGCAAGTTTTCAGGAGCTGAAGAAACGATTGGTTACAGCCCCAGTGCTGATTCTTCTGGATATACGTAAGGATTTCCATGTGTATTGCGACGCTTCTCACTTAGGACTTGGAGGTGTACTTATGCAAGAAGGAAGAGTGGTTTCATATGCCTCACGTCAACTTCGACCGCATGAGGTCAATTATGCCACGCATGATTTGGAGTTAGCAGCCGTAGTTCATGCGCTCAAGACCTGGAGACATTTTCTTATTGGAAACCGTTGTGATGTGTACACGGATCACAATAGTTTGAAGTACATTTTCACACAGAAGGAGCTAAATCTCAGGCAAAGGAGATGGTTGGAGCTTATAAAGGATTATGATATGAAGTTGCACTATCATCCAGGCAAGGCCAATGTCGTAGCAGACGCTTTGAGCCGGAAGAGTTACGCCGATACCCTCGTAAGCGGGGGATTACCAAAGGAGTTAGAAGAAGATCTCAGGGAGCTACGTTTGGAGATAGTCCCTAGAGGCTTTGTCGCAGCAATGGAGGTTCAGTCAACATTATTGGGAAAGATTCGAGAAGCTCAGAAGGATGATAAGGAGATTGCTGAGATACATGAGGATGAGCACGACACCTTGTGGTTTGAGGACCATGTTTATGTGCCCAATAATGCACAGATCAGGAAGTTAATACTGCAGGAAGCTCATGACTCGTCATACTCGATACACCCCAGAAACACCAAGATGTATTTGGATTTGAAAGAGCGTTTCTGGTGGACTGGTATGAAGAAGGATATTGCCGAGTATGTAGCCATATGTGATGTATGTCAGACAGTGAAGGCAGAACATCAGAAGCCAGCTGGATTACTGCAGCCTATGCCGATACCCGAATGGAAGTGGGATAAGCTTGGCATGGATTTTATCACCGGATTACCCAGGACCCGATCGGGATACGATTCTATCTGGGTAGTAATGGATCATTTGACCAAAGTGGCTCACTTTATCCCAGTGAAAACCACCTATACGAGTGCAAATTTGGCCAAGATATATATGACCAGGATCGTGTGTCTGCATGGAGTTCCAAGGACCATTGTATCAGATAGAGGGACCCAGTTTACTTCGAAGTTTTGGAATCAGCTGCACCAGACTTTGGGTACCAGGCTAGAGTTCAGTACAGCCTTTCATCCGCAGACAGATGGACAGACCGAGAGAGTCAATCAGATTCTGGAGGACATGTTGAGAGCTTGTGCACTAGATTATAGATCTAGCTGGGATGATAATTTACCTTACGCAGAGTTCTCATACAACAATAGCTACCAGGCCAGTTTGAAGATGGCACCTTTTGAAGCTTTGTATGGAAGGAGGTGCAGGACACCATTAATGTGGGATGAAGTTGAAGACCGACAGTTGTTCAGACAAGATTTGATCAAAGAGTCCGAAGAGAAAGTCAAGTTGATTCGCGTGAAGGTAGCTCAGTCCAGGCAGAAGAGTTATGCACACTCAAAACGCAAGGTGGTAGTCTATGAAATTGGAGACAAAGCATATCTTCGAGTGTCATCTCTGCGACGTGTTAAACACTTTGGAGTTAAGGGAAAGTTAGCTCCAAGATTTGTAGGACCATACCGAGTTTCTGAACGTATGGGAGAAGTGGCCTACAAGTTGGAGTTACCTGAAGGACTGTCATGAGTTCATGATGTGTTTCACGTTTCCCAGTTGAAGAAGTGCCACGCTGAGATGGCCGATATTCCTCTAAGAGATACAGTGCCCCTGGAAGCAATTCAGTTGGATAGTTATTTGACTTACGAGGAGAAACCAGTCAAGATTCTCGAGTTTGCCAGCTGAGTCACACGCAGCAAGGTTATCAAGTTTTCCAAAGTTCAGTGGAGCCACCATACCGAGGATGAAGCCACCTGGGAACGAGAGGAAGACCTACGGAAAGACCACCCACACCTATTTTCTAGCCAACCCGAATCTCGAGGGCGAGATTCATCTTAAGGGGGGTAGGTTTGTAACATCCCAAATTTTCAATTTGGAATGCTATACATAGGTCATCATATGCATATCATATTCTATTTGCATTTGGTTTTGATCCTATAAATCCTAAGCAACTCAAGGACCCACGGAGAGAGTTGGGGATTTCATTATTTTCATATTTGAATTTTTTCTCAAATTTGAAAAGATGATCATTTTGGTTTTAATTATTTTTTCTCCAAAATATTTAAAATATAAAAAATAAAAGAGAGGAGATAATATGACTTCTCCAAAATAAAGAAATATTGGAGGAAAAATGTTAAAATCAAATAAGTATTTTATTTGGATTTTTATTGCTATTTTATTCGAATTAGAAAAATATGCATTTTTAGGCCAGAAAAATGTTCACTTCGTTCTAAATATTTTATTTACACGGTGAAAAATTCTTTTTAGCATTTTTAGAATTTTTTTAGGATTTTTCCTTTTCGGCGGAATTTATTTTATATAAAAAAATTTCCCGGACCAAACTGGGCCGAAGGCCTAGCCGGCCCGCTGCGCCGCCGCCTTCCCCGCCTCGCCCCGCCGTGCCCTCGCCGGACTCCCGAGGGAGTCCGAGCTCGCCATGCCGCGCCGCCAACCCCCTCCCCAAGTCGGACCGCCCTCCCCCCCACCCCCGAGACAATTTAAGCCGCCGCCCCCGACCCCTCTGCCCTCGTCCCACCCCGTCGCCGCAACCAACATCGCCGCAGCCGACGCCCGCTGCCCCGTCGCGTCGCGCCGCCTCCTCGCCGCAGCCTCCCCGTCGTCCGCCGCTGTTGACCCCGCCGACCCACCGGTTTTCTTCGGTAAACCGGTAAAAACCGCCAAGCCGCCGCCGTTTTTTTAAAACCCTAGATCATTTTTTTCAGATCGGTTCGGTTTTCTCGGTTTTCTTCTGTTTAGGTTACTTTGCGAACTTTCGTTCGTTCGTTCATTTTAACGAACGAATTCATTCGTTTGCCTCTGTTAGCGGACGTTCGCGCCGTAGTCTTTTTATTTTATTTTCAGCCAAGGACCTATCCGCGATTAAACCCTCGCAACTTTTTAACCGTTCGTCTAAATCCAGTGAAACCAATGCCAAAATCTTCGTCTCGAGCCCCTCTTTCTGGTTAATCAACTTGAGCAAGGTTTTGACAATTTAAAATTTGGTTTCAAGCTGATTTGATTTCAAAGTTCTTTTGACCGTAGTTTCAATTTCGTAGCTCCGATTCGATTGATTCTTTTTGCAAATCGAAGCTCTTCAGTTGGACTTTCAGATTTGGATCATCTTATTTGAGTTTTACCCTTGCATCTATGCTTGAGTGCTTATGTATGATATTGTTCGTTTGCGATAGAATTTCCGGAGTGCGAAGCGTGCTACTACGAGTCTCTAGGTTTTGCGGATCGTCAGCAAGGCAAGTAACACTTTAATCATACTCTTTTCATACCCAGTTTTTATGCATTAGTTACAATCCTCAAACACTGCATGATTAGGATGTGGTTAACTTGTGGGTATTGGGAAGTAGATGATGAGGTAGAACCTATTGCCCTTTTATTATCAAACCCCTGGGAGTTACTTCTACGTGATGCTTATACTGCTATGCTATGCTCGTAGACGTGGTTTGGTTTGAGTGATCCATCACAGATGTGAGATTGTTAATTAATGGTTAACTTAAGGTGGCTACTTAAATACACATCTGGGTGGATTGGTTGCGGGCACCTGGGGATATACTAGTGTTGTCCTTTGGTTCGCCACCCAGGCTCAAAGGGATCATAAGATTATTCATGCTAGAAACTTCTGTGTGCAGCCACAAGCTATTATGGGCTCTAGCATAGTTGAGTATGTTGCATGACCTCTTTCAGTGGTGGGCTAGCAGATGTATGGGAAAGTAGGTGTAACTGTCCACCCAGAGTAAAGAGTTAATGTTTCTGAAAGACTGTGTCGCGGTCATCCGTTTCTCAAACACCATGTAGTGCGAGAAATCCAATGAAGGAGATCGAGTCTTGTGGGGAAAAGTGCGCAAACCTCTGCAGAGTGTACAAACTAATCATGGTTAGCCGTGTCCCCGGTTATGGACAATTTGAGTATCTGGTTCTTGGATTATCATGTTGATCTCATCACTCTAAACTAATTTGTTGGGTTATTAATTACTTTTAATTGGGATTGAGATGGGGGTACCATTCTCAATGTTTATCAACTACCATGATAGTTAAATAAAATATATTCCTTTGATGTAGGAAAAATTGGCTTTTCGCAAAAAACATTATAACCATAGAGCCTCCACCGGCCATATATGCATGTAGTGATAGCATTTATGTTGTTTATTGCTCTACTGTGTTACATTGCCAGCATATTCCATGTGTTGACCCGTTTCGGGCTGCAACATATCATGTTGCAGACTTTTCAGACGGAGAGTAAGGTGCGCTAGGTCGTTGTCGTGCACTCAGCTATGCCGATGGAGTTGATGGGCTCACTTTATCTTCCAAGCCTTCCATTGTTATCTTAATTAGATGGTCATAAGCCATATTGTTGTAATAAGTTCTCTTTTGAGACATTCGATGTAATAAGTGTGTGATTGCACTCTGTTATAAATCCTTCAAGTACTGTGTGTGTCAGCATTACCGATCCAGGGATGCGACCATTTGAGTTCGGATCGCTACATGGAACAATTCGTGTCCTGACATCGCCGATTGCGGTGTATCCTATGGTGCAAATGCCACGTACGCATCCAAGAAGGCATGCCCATGTTACACCATCCGAGAATCGTGCCGCACTTCAAAACAAGAACCGTCAATAATTTGAGCTTGCTTCCCATCACATTCCAAATTACCACACTATATTTACTTGCAAAACCTATTCACACCGATCATAACCTAAACAGTTTCCCACTTAGCAGCGTATTACACGGTTATAAATACTATCTACTCCAAGATGAGTGTGCATTCCTCCTCAATTCCTCATAAAAAACAAGTCTTTAATCGTCGTTCCTTGCGTCTGCCATGGCCTGCATGAGTTCTGGGTCAAGAAATTACCAAGGAGAGGCGATATAGAAGCAGAAGCACAAGAGCACAGAGGTCCTGTCACGCCGCCGAAGCAGCACAGAGGTCCTGCCGCGTCGTTGAAGCAGTAGACTGGTCCGGCCGCGCCACAGATGCAGCACAGATGTCCCGCCGCGCCGCACATGCAGCAGAGTGGTCCTCCCGCGTCATGATAGCCTGGGAAGATCTCTCGCAGGTAGGCGAGGACTCTTACCGGTGCATGCGGGCTATGCTTGATAACCCAATGGATTGGGTCTCCGGCTGGGCGAAACTGCAGGAGGAGATGAATGCCTCATTTGATAATGCTACTGGCATCATCCGGGGACTAAGGGAGGACAAGGCGAAGCTACCAAGCGTGACCTGCTGAGGGCGAAGACCGCTGGAAGGGCAAAGCAGCACGAGGAGACCACTGCCTTGTTGAAGAAGACGGGCATCATTGTCAACAAACTTATGGACGAGAATGCCATGCTCCGCAGTGAGCGTGAAATGCTGGTGGAGGAATCTGTGGATGCTGCCAAGCAACGTATTGAGGACATGAAAGAGATCATCATTGCTCGTTGCGAGAACTAGTCATGGAGGTGATGAAGAAAAGTGTTGGAGGAACTCCACGTCCTGTAGCAACAGATCAAGAAAGTAGAGAGCATCGACCCAGATCGTTGTCTGTGTCTTCCTTCTTCTTTTTCCCTTGTGTATTTCGGGCATTGCTGCATATGGCATTTTTAATTATCTTCCTAAATATGCAAGACGATTAATATCCATTGCCATCAACATTATATTTATACCAGTCTTGCTAAGTCTCAGTCGATGCTATATATGTCCGTGAGATCTTACATCAAGATCCATGCAAAAATTTCTTTTTAGATTTTCTTTTTTCTCTCTTTAATCCTAGTCGAGTGAGATATAGCCACACCATAAAACAAGGGCTCGGGCGCTATTAATAGAGAAGTTGGGAGAGAGGTGCGTGATAGATGGAGGTCAAAGGGACCTGCTCGCATGCCTCCCATACTCAAATAGCTACCCCTCACGGTGCCTCCTATCCAAGAAAAAAGGGGACGCATGGCGGCACGTAAATGGTTCGTAGAACGCCCACGGTTTTAATAATACCTGTGTTTCTGATTGTAACATGGCAGCTACTGTTCCAAAATGACATTGTTGGTTGTTAGTGTGTGCGCCTTCGCAAATCGGACAAAATTTTTACCACAGTATGTAGGTGCCATGTGAAGGCAACATGCTGAGTTTCATGATTTTCAGGTGCGTTTTGGATTTACAGAAATTTAAAAACCAAGTTTCTCAATGTATCCGGCCTAGCCACGATGCCCAGATGTTTAAAATTCATTCCCATTTTTTGCATGGGATCTAAACATTCACCCAAGGACAGATATATGATTTTTCAACCCATTTTAGCACACTGGAGCATGTCCATGTAGCTTAAATTTGAATTATGCATATTAAATGCCTAGAAACTAAAAAATGTATAAAAATGGCAAAACAAACCCTGAATAATTCAAAATTTTAGCATGGAACTCCTATTGGTCTATATTGCCTCTATAAAAAATGAAGGCGGGGAGAGGCAGTGTATGTCGTTTCACACACTGAGGTGACAGGTTCCCACTCGAAAGCATGAGCCTTCATGAGAGAAGCTCCTGCTTGCAAGAAACTTATACCAACACTTGTCCCAAATCGGGCAATGTTTTTTACCACAACATGTTGCCACCATCTCATGAGACCATGCCAAGTTTCATGATTTTCAGGCGAGTATTGGATTTACATTAATTTAAAAATCAAGTTCTCGGTGTTTCTGGCCCAGCCACGAGGCTCGGATGTTTCAAATTCATTCTCATTTCTTGCATGGGACCTAAACATTCACTCAAGGACACACATATATTTAACATGTCATGTAAAAACCGCCATGATGACCCCAGAACGACTCGTTGAATGGCTCATCTCTCTCCCCCGCTCCTCTCCCTCCCTCCCCTCCCCTCAACCCCGCTCAACCCCAACTCCTCCCGGCTCCCCCCCCCCTCCCCGGCGACCTCCCCCCTCCCCCTGCCCCTCCCCCCTCTTCCCTCCTCCCTCACCTGCTGGCGCGGCGTCTGCTGGCCCCGTCTTGGTGTTGGATCGATGGTCGCATGGCGTGCTGTCGTCGTCTGGATCTAGGTTTTGGGCGATCGGCGATGACGAGGAATCCTCCTCTGATTCGGAGGTTGCTCCATCGCGAGGCTTGCCGGTGCCACTGCTGGCCTCTAGGGCGTCATCCCGCCCCCGGAAATTTGCGCCTGGTGACAGCGGCAGGCCGGTGGCGTCACTGGAGGGCTTCTCTGGTTGGCAGCGGGTTGGCCGGCGTCGTCGCAAATCTAGTAAGCGCCTTGCTCCCTCTCCTGTGTGCTGCTTCCGTGTTACGCCGCCGTCTGGGGAGGCGGTGATCGCAGTCGATTTTTGCTCTCCTGGATCTGGTGGGTCTTCGGCTCCCCTTTCTCCTCTGGCCGTGGCTCCGGTGCCGGCGTCGCCTGGCTCGTCGGTGGCTCGGGCTGCGGCGGGCAGGCTAACCCTAGATCGGGGTCGGGCATCGATGGCTAGTGGGCCACGGGCCCAGTTGGACCTGATGTTTCCTGGGCCGACCACTGGTGGTCGGCCCAATGCTCCTTCTCTCTCTTCCTTGTCTGTTCCCCCCTCCCATCTCTGGGCCCTGGACAGTTGGTTGTGGCCACCGTTCCTCCCACTTTCTCCTTGACCCATGTAACTCACCCAGCCCAGGTGGGCTCAGCTAGCTCGGGCTATATATGGGTGAGGAGAGGATCCCTTCCCACGTTTTTAGAGTCTTCGGCTTCCGCCGAGGATATTCGCAAGATTCGCTTCCCATCCGCCGCTTTCTCGGATCCACCGCTCTCCCTCCTCTCATTCTCACCTTCGCGGAGGCTCTCGCCATGGACAAGTCTAGGGGCTCTTCGAGTGAAGCTTTGTCGGGCAGCAAGCGCGTGCGCGAGGATTCGCCTGGTTCGGGAGCGGATCTGGCCTATGACGGCGCCCTGCACTCCAAGTTGGAGGCTAAGCGGGCGACGCGTCAGCTGGTGGCCCGCTATCACGAGGCATGGGCGGCGGGGCCGGGGTGGCTCCAGCATGATGAGCAGGCACGTTCAGTGGCTGGATTCGGCATTCTGGCGGCAGAGATCTAGTGCTGGGGGCCAGTGGCGTTGGATCCGTGGGAGGTGGCGGCTGCGGGTGGGGCTGGTGGCTAGTGGCTCGTCCTCCTCTGGATAGCGCACGGTGCCTGCTCGGGGTCCGGCGGCTCTGCCGCAGCAACCTCAGCCGCCTGGCCCCTCTGGTGTTGGTGCTGGCTTGTCCCGTCCTCCTCCTCGCTCCTTCACAGGCACCTCCTCCATGCAATTCAAGCTGCGGCGCTCATCGGCCTCGGGTCCTGGTTCTGCTGCGTCGGGGCTTGGTGATGGCATTCTTCCTCCCCCTCCGCCCCCTCCTCCTCGTCAGGGCCCTAATACCTCAAACCCACCCGCCTCCCTCACTTGCTTCGCGTGTCACCAGTCAGGCCACTTCCAATCCAGATGCCTCAATCCCCCTTTCTGCTTGATTTGTAGATCTAAAGGTCATTTGACCGTGGAGTGCCAGAACAGGGTCAAACCCCCTACCTTTGTTTAGTTTGGGACGGGTCTTCCTGGGTGTTCGTTCTTTGCTCTGGATAGTAATCTTCCTGTGGTTGCTGTGGCCCCGTCTCTGTCGAATGCTGCCACTGTCTCTGTCTAGGGCCAGAAGATCTCTCCTCAGACCCTGTTGGAAGCCTTGAGACTCTAGGACTAGGGTGGATGGGATTGGCAAGTGCGCCAGCTCTCTGAATTCGAGTTTGCGGTTGTGTTCCCTTCCAAGGATTGCTTGAGAATGATTTCCTCTTGTACTAGCTTCACTCTTCCCTACAATCAGCTCATGGTTTCTGTCAAAGCTGCGACATGTGGTGCAAAAGTGGTGGGACCGCTCTCTCAGATCTGGGTGTTGGTGGATGATGCTCCGGCGGGTCTACGTTCAGTTTCATTTATGATGGCTTTTGGGGTCCTGATTGGCAAGCCTATGGAGGTGGACTGTGAATCTCTGGAGAAAATTGGTCCGGTGTGTCTCAAGGTGTGGTGTGTTGATCCTGTCTGTGTTCGTGGTTCAGTCGATGTTTTCCCTTCTTCTGATGGAGTCAGGCTGTGGGTTCGAGTGGAGGGTGCGGAGGCATTTCAGGTCCCACCTCCTCCACCCCCTCCTAGTTCTGCTAATCCTGACAATGACAAACATGGTGATGGATCGACGGGTGGGCAGAACCCCAGTGGTGGCACTGATCCTCGTTTCACCCAATTTGAATGGGATGGCTTGGAGCCGGATGAGCGTGAATTGTTCAAAGCCAATGCCCCGGAGGGGCCGGCTCAAAAGGGGGCGAGGGAGGCTCCTGTTAAGGGTGGGGCGACCCTGGATGCTGCTGGCCTTGATAAGATTGCTGCTACGGGCACCTCCATCTCAGGGGTCTGCTCCAACTTGCCAGTGCGCCCTCTGTCTCCCACCTTTTCTGGTATTGAAGACCTGCCTCCGTCCCCTCCCAGGCCGTCCAAACCTACCTCGTCCAAGAAGAAGAAGAAAACCTATGTCAGAAAATTCTCGGATAAGAGCAGGGCTTCCTCGGGCTCCAAGCAATCTATGACGGGCATTTGTCACCGTCTAGATAAGGATGTGGGGGCGGCGTCGGGATCTGGTCCTCCGTCGGCTTCTCCGGCGGCTCGCTCTCCTATCCTCCGTGCGCCTGCTTCCACTACTTGCAAGGGACGGAGGGTCCGGGACTCTGGCGAGCCGGTTGCCTTGCGGGCAGAGCACCGTGCAGCTGCTAAGGATCTTCCTCCTCCAGGTACGGCATCCCCCTCCTCCTTCTTCCCTGATTCGACTTGTTTTGCCTTCTCTTTCAGATGATCACCTTCTGCATATTCTATTGGACATGGGGGTTTCTCTTGATCACGGGGATGGGTCGCCTTTGCTTATCTTGTCAACTATTAGGACCAACGAGGTGGCCCAAGCGACCATTGCCAAGGCAAAAGAGGTTGCAGAGGCAGCGACCCGTGCCACTCTGATGACACACAAGTATAGGGGATCAATTGTAGCTCTTTTCGATAAGTAAGAGTGTCGAACCCAACGAGAAGCAGAAGGAAATGACAAGTAGTTTTCAGTAAGGTAATGTCTGCAAGTGCTGAAATTGTAAGTAGCGGAGTAGTTTGATAGCAAGATAATTTGTAATGAGCAAGTAATGATATTAGTAACAAAAGTGCAGCAAGGTAGCCCAATCCTTCTGAGGCAAAGGACAGGCCAAAATAGTCTCTTATGATAAGCAAAGCGTTCTTGAGGGTACACGGGAATTTCATCTAGTAACTTTCATCATGTTGGTTTGATTTGTGTTCGCTACTTTGATAATTTGATATGTGGGTGGACCGATGCTTAGGTGATGTTCTTAATTGAACAAACCTCCTACTTATGATTAACTCTGCCGCAAGCATCCGCAACTACGAGAAAGTTATTAAGAATAAATTCTAACCATAGCATTAAACTTTTGGATCCAATCGGTCCCTTACGAAATAGCGCATAAACTGGGGTTTAAGCTTCTGTCTCTCTCGCAACCCACCATCTAATTGCTACTCCACAATACATTCCCTTAGGCCCAAATATGGTGAAGTTTCATGTAGTCGACGTTCACATGACACCACTAAGGGAATAACAACATACATACTATCAAAATATCGAACATATATCAAGTTCACATGATTACTTGCAACATGATTTCTCCCATGACCTCAAGAACAAAAGTAACTACTCACAAAAGATAAACAAGCTCATGATCAAAGGGGTATTAAATAGCATAATGGATCTGAACATATAATCTTCCACCAAATAAACCATATAGTGATCAACTACAAGATGTAATCAACACTACTAGTCACCCAGAAGCACCAATCTATAGTTTCGGTCACAAGATTGAACACAAGAGATGAACTAGGGTTTGAGAGGAGATGGTGCTATTGAAGATGTTGATGGAGATTTCCCTTCCCAAGATGGGAGAGTTGTTGGTGATGATGATGACGATGATTTCCACCTCCGGGAGGAAAGTTCCCCCGGCGGAATCGCTCCGCCGGAGGGCAAAAGTGCTCCTGCCCAAGTTCCGCCTCGAGACGGCGGTGCTCCATCCTGAAAGTCTCCTCCTTATTTTTTTTCTAGGTCAATATGACTTATATACTAGAAGATGGGCACCATAGGTGGGCCGAGGAGGCCACAACCCACCAGGGCGCACCTGGGGGGCCTGGCGCGCCCAGGTGGGTTGTGCCCACCTGGTGGCCCCCTCTGGTGTTTATTGGCTGCAATATTCCTCAAATAATCCATAAAAATTCGTCGTAAAGTTTCAGCTCATTTGGAGTTGTGCAGAATAGGTGGCCTGACGTAGCTTTTCTAGGTCAGATTTCCAGCTGCCGGAATTCTCCCTCTTGGTGTGTTCCTTGCAAATTATGAGAGAAAATGCATTAGAATTACTCCAAAAAGCATTATTACGGATAAAAACATTATAAATAACAGTAAGGAAACATGATGCAAAATGGACATATCAACTCCCCCAAGCTTAGACTTCGCTTGTCCTCAAGCAAAAACCGAAATCGAAAAACATGTCCACATGCTTTGAGAGAGAGGTGTCGATAAAAACAAAATACAGACATAGAAGCATCATGTTGATTATTATAACAACAACAAAATTAAACATAGGACTTTTATCATAAAACTTGCATCATATACTTCTCATGAATAAGTAATAGTTCATCACACAATCGAAGTATAAAGCAAAAACTCTATTAGAAACCAACAAACTATGTTCTCAGTCAACTTTGCAACGACCATTCGTCATCTTTTCAGGAAGGGTCACGTGTCGGAGCCTTTAGGCAAGTCCACATACTCAACCATCATATAGTCTTCTATGATTGTTAACACTCACCTCGTACCCATGAGCAAAACGTTTCAACCGGACACATAGAAAGATAGGGGCTTATAGTTTCGCCTCCCAACATGCTCACCTCAAGGGTGATGTCAACAATAATAACTCATGCTATCTATATTCAACTGGACATATGTGCCTAGATCTTTCCTCACCACATGATGCTTGCCAAAGGAGAAAAATAAAAGGAATAGAAGGAAAACTTTGACTCTTTGCATAAAAGTAAGTGCATAAAAGTAAAGGATAGGCCCTTCGCAGAGGGAAGCAGAGGTTGCCATGCGCTTATTTGTTTGTATGCTCAATCCCTTAGTGCAAGAGAATGTCACGTTGTATTGCCCCTTAAGATGACAACCTTTATTATGCAGTCTGTCGCTTTTATTCTTTGTCATCCAAGTTCATACAATGCTCAATTTTCTCTTACACTAAATGATCTCACACTTTTAGAAGCAATTTTTATTGCCTTTTTGCATCGATGACAACTTACTTGAGGGATCTTGCTCAATCCATAGGTAGGTATGGTGGACACTTGAAAAAGATTTGGGTTTAAGGGTTTTTGGATGCACAAGTAGTATCTCTACTTAGTGTGGAATTTTTGGCTAGCAAAGATAGGGGCAAACATCATATGTTGAAGGATCTATGACAATATGACTTCTATGTGAATATAAACAAACATAAACCATTAAGTTGTCTTCCTTGTCCAACGTCAACAATTTTGGCATATAATATTTTGATGAGGGCTCACAATCACAAAAGAT
The DNA here is from genome assembly GCF_018294505.1 of Triticum aestivum. NCBI lineage: Eukaryota > Viridiplantae > Streptophyta > Magnoliopsida > Poales > Poaceae > Triticum > Triticum aestivum. The sequence goes on from NC_057802.1 coordinate 99,072,479, forward strand.
TTCTAGGATAGTATATCTATATGTGAATCTTCTCTTCCCTTATTAATTATTTCATGAGTTGCATCATTGACTAATGCTACGTTTGTCAATCCCTAATAAATTTCTTATTTATACTTTTCCTTATGTGGTGCTATCACCTACCATAGGATTAGTATATAATCTTATTGATTTATTTCCTTTCCTTTATTTACTTTCTTTTTTCTTTTTCTTTCTTTCTTTATTTTATTTGCAACATGAAAGTAAAGAAAGCAAAAAACTCAAACTAACTTTATTATATAACTTGCACACGCTTACAATGACAGATCACTAAGTAAACTCTCAAATAAGAAAGGATCGAACTAAACTTTATTTCATCTAAAAGCAAATGATCGAACTAAGATAAGTAAAAGCAAAAAGATAGTGGGGTGATGCAATATCGGGGCACCTCCCCCAAGCTTGGCGGGAGCCAAGGGGAGTGCCCATACCAGATACTCAATTCTCCTTTGGTGGTGAAGAAGATGTTGGTGATGAAGGAGAGATCTTGTCCTTGGTTTTCCATGGCAGTGGTCCACCATCATAAGAGGAGGAGTGAGTCTCACGGGTCCTACAACTAGCAGCCAAACTCATACCTTTGAACCTTGCCTCATATTCAAAGACTTGGTTTTGGAGGTCATAGATCTGGCTTTGGAGGAAGTTGATTTGCTCGTTGAGGGTGAAGACGATGTCCTTCATGGGCTTGCCGTCCACCTTGAGATCACGGGAAAGGTCTGCAATCATAAGGTGATTATCATTGAGCCCACGCTCCACCATCCCCTTGCACCGGAAGACTTCCTGCTCCATGGCTTCAAGCCTGGCCTCCATAGTTCACGTGCCCTTGCTCATCGCGGATGTACAACACCCCCTCCTGCATTCGGATGATTTGAGGGTGCTGCACCACCTCCCGTAGATAAGGGTTGATGACGTTCTTGAAGAACTTGTCCTTGGAGGAGCTTGAAGAGGCCATGGTAGATGGGATCTAACAGAAAATAGCACGGGAAAAAGAGGACAGAGGATTTCTCCGCGATACGGTGGTTAACAGGTTCAGGAAGTATATATAGATTTTTTATCTTGGAGGACAAGCATATGGAAGAAAAACAGAGTACGGAAGGTGTCATAGGTGGGCACAACCCACCTGGGCGCGCCAGGCTTGGCGCGCCCTGGTGTCTTGTGCCCACCAGGGGACGCTTCCTGGAAGTTTCTTTATTTCCAAAATTTTAAAATATTCCAAAATTGATAAAAAATATTTTTGCGGATTTTTCGGAGTCCGTTTACTTACCGTATCACGTACCTCTTTATTTTCATGATTTTGGAGTGTTCCGGAAGGACTGTTTTATGTGCTCTTCCGGTGTCAAAGTTTGGATAATATTACTTTCAACATTGATAGGCGTACCTGAGATTTAATGCTTTATTCGTTGCCCATTGACAACCTTCGGGTTAGTATCTTCGGAGTTATTTATTTTGATGGCTCTAGACCGGTAGACCTCCTCGATGATGTATGGGCCTTCCCATTTTGAGAGGAGCTTTCCTGCAAAAAATCTAGAATGAGAGTTGTACAAAAGGACATATTCTCCAACTTTAAACTCACGCTTTTGGATTCTTTTGTCATGCCATCTTTTTACTTTTTCTTTGAATAACTTTGCATTTTCATAAGCTTGGGTTCTCCATTCATCTAAAGAGCTTATATCAAATAACCTCTTTTCACCAGCAAGTTTGAAATCATAGTTGAGTTCTTTAACTGCCCAATATGCTTTATGTTCTAACTCAAGAGGCAAATGACAAGCTTTTCCATAAACCATTTTATAAGGAGACATACCCATAGGATTTTTATATGTTGTTCTATAAGCCCAAAGTGCATCATCTAATTTCTTAGACCAATTCTTCCTGGAACTATTAACAGTATTTTGCAAAATTAATTTTATTTCTTTATTGCTAAGTTCAACTTGACCACTAGACTGAGGATGATAGGGTGATGCAATTCTACGGTTAACATCATACTTAGCAAGCATCTTACGGAAAGCACCATGAATAAAGTGTGAACCACCATCAGTCATTAAATATCTAGGGACTCCAAACCTTGGGAAAATAACTTCCTTAAGCATGTTAATAGAGGTATTGTGATCAGCACTACTAGTTGGAATAGCTTCTACCCATTTAGTAACATAATCAACAACAACCAAAATATGTGTATACCCATTAGAGGAAGGAAAAGGTCCCATGTAATCAAATCCCCAAACATCAAGTGGTTCAACGGCAAGTGAATAATTCATAGGCATTTCTTGACGCTTACCGATATTACCTATTCTTTGACATTCATCACAAGAAGAGACAAACTTACGGGCATCCTTGAAGAGAGTAGGCCAATAAAATCCAGATTGCAATACCTTGTGAGCAGTTCTATCTCCAGCATGATGCCCTCCATAAGCCTCGGAGTGACACTTCCATAGGATTTGTCCCTGTTCATGCTCAGGTACACAACATCTAATAATACCATCTACTCCTTCTTTATAAAGATGTGGGTCGTCCCAAAAGTAATGTCTTAAATCATAGAAGAATTTTTTCTTTTACTGGTATGTAAAGCTAGGTGGTAAATACTTAGCAACAATGTAATTAGCATAGTCAACATACCAAGGAGTGCTATGAGAAACATTTATTGCAGCTAACTGTTCATCAGGAAAACTATCATCAATAGGTAGTGGGTCATCAAGCAAATTTTCAAGCCTAGACAAGTTATCAGCTACTGGGTTCTCAGCTCCTTTTCTATCAATGATATGTAAATCAAATTCTTGTAACAAGAGAACCCAACGAATAAGTCTAGGTTTAGCATCTTTCTTTTCCATAAGATATTTAATAGTAGCATGGTCTGTTTGAACAGTTACTTTGGAATCAACAATGTAAGGTCTAAATTTATCACAACTAAACACCACTGCTAAGAATTATTTTTCAGTAGTAGCATAATTTCTTTGAGCACTGTCTAGAGTTTTACTAGCATAATGAATAACATTCAATTTCTTATCAACAGTTTGTCCTAGAACAGCACCAACAGCATAATCACTAGCATCACACATAATTTCAAAAGGCAAGTTCCAATCAGGTGGTTGAACAATAGGTGCAGATATTAAGGCTTTCTTGAGTGTTTCAAAGGCTTCAAGACAATCATCATCAAAAACAAAAGGAATATCCTTTTGCAAAAGATTAGTAAGAGGCCTAGAAATTTTAGAAAAGTCTTTGATAAATCTCCTATAGAAACCGGCACGACCTAGGAAACTATGAATACCTTTGATGTCCTTAGGACATGGCATTTTCTCAATTGCATCAACCTAAGCTTGATCCACTTCAATACCTCTTTAAGAAATTTTATGACCCAAGACAATGCATTCATTAACCATAAAGTGGCACTTCTCCCGATTCAAGACAAGATTTGTTTGTTCACATCTCCGCAAAACTCGCTCAAGTTGCTTAAACAATCATCAAAAGACTTACCATAAACAGAAAAGTCATCCATGAAAACCTCAACAATCTTTTCACAAAAATCAGAGAATATAGCAGTCATACATCTTTGAAAGGTAGCAGGCGCATTACATAAACTAAAAGGCATACGTCTATAAGCATAAGTTCCAAAGGGACAAGTAAAAGTGGTCTTTTCTTGATCAGGTTGAGAAACAGGTATTTGTTTAAAGCCAGAGTATCCATCTAGGAAGAAAATGTGTGTGTGCTTAGATAATCTTTCAAGCATTTGATCAATAAAAGGCAAAGGGTAATGATCTTTTCTAGTTGCTTTGTTTAATTTTCTGTAATCAATTACCATTCTATAGCTTGTAAAAATACTTTTTGGAATAAGTTCATTCTTATCATTAGGAACAACAGTAATAGCTCCTTTCTTAGGAACACAATGAACAGGACTTACCCATCTACAGTCAGCTATAGGATAGATTATACCTGCTTCCAGAAGTTTTAAGATTTCCGTTCTTACCACTTCCTTCATTTTTGGATTCAACCGGCGTTGGTGATCAACAACGGGTTTAGCATCAGGTTCCATATTAATTTTGTGCTGACATAGAGTGGGACTAATGCCCTTTTAAATCATCAAGAGTATATCCAATAGCAGCCCGGTGCTTCCTTAGAACTTTCAATAATCTTTCTTCTTCATGTTCTGAAAGGTTAGCACTAATAATAACAGTATATATTTTCTTTTCGTCAAGATAAGCATATTTCAAAGTGTCTGACAATTGTTTTAATTAAAACACATGATCACCTTTAGGTGGAGGAGGACCTCCTAGAGTTTCAATAGGCAAATTGTGTTTAAGCAGAGGACGTTGTTCAAAGAAAACTTTATCTATTTTATTACTTTCATGCATATGTAAATCATTTTCATGGTCTAGCAAATATTGTTCTAAAGGATCAGTAGGTGGAACAGCAATAGAAGCAAGACCAATCAATTCATCCTTACTAGGCAATTCTTTTTCATGAGGATTTCTACTAAACTTGGAAAAATTAAACTCATGAGACTCATCACCAAAGCTAACACCAACAGTTTGCTTCTTACAATCTATCTTAGCATTAACTGTATTCAAGAAAGGTCTACCAAAGATAATGGGACAAAAGTCATCTTGTGGGGAACCAAGAACAAGAAAATCAGTAGGGTATTTAATTTTCCCACACAAGACTTCAACGTCTCTAATAATCCCAACTGGTGAAATGGTGTCTCTATTAGCAAGTTTAATAGTAACATTTATTTCTTCTATCTCAGCGGGTGCTATGTCTTTCATAATTTCTTCATATAAAGTGTAAGGAATAGCACTCACACTAGCACCCATGTCACATAAACCATGATAACAGTGATCTCCTATTTTAACTGAAATGACAGGCATGCCAACAACAGGTCTATGTTTATCTCTTTTATCAGGTTTAGCAATTCTAGCAGCTTCTTCACAGAAGTAAATAACATGCCCATCCATATCTTCTTCCAAGAGATCTTTAAACATAGAAATACTAGGTTCAACTTCAATTTGTTCATCAGGTTTTGGTGTTCTAATATAGCTTTTGTTAACCACAGTTGAAACTTTAGCATCTTCCTTAATCTTAACAGGGAAAGGTGGTTTCTCTATATAAGCAGAAGGAACAACTGGATCAACATTATAAAGTATAGTTTCTTCTTTAACTGATACTGGTTCTTTAATTTCTTCTTTAATAGGTGGGTGATATTTAAACCACTTCTCCTTAGGAAGTTCAACATGAGTAGCAAATGATTCACAAAAGGAGGCTACTATCTCAGAGTCAAGTCCATATTTAGTGCTAAACTTTTGAAAAGCATCAGTATCCATAAAAGATTTAACACAATCATACTTAAGTTTAATACCTAACTCTTTACCTTCGTCGAGTTCCCAATCTTCAGAGTTGCGTTTAATTCTTTCCAAAAGATCCCACCAGAATTCAATAGTCTTCTTCATAAATGAACCAGCACAAGAAGTATCAAGCATGGTTTGATCATTACGAGAAAGCCGAGCATAAAAATTCTGGATAATAATTTCTCTTGAGAGCACATGATTGGGGCATGAATATAACATTGACTTAAGCCTCCCCCAAGCTAGAGCAATACTTTCTCCTTCACGAGGCCAAAAATTATATATATAATTTCGATCACGATGAACTAGATGCATAGGATAAATTTTTTGGTGGAACTCCAATTTCAAACGATTCCAATTCCATGATCCATTATCATCGCATAGCCTATACCATGCCAATGCTTTTCCCTTCAAAGATAAAGGGAAAACCTTTTTCATCACTTCATCCCTGGGTAAACCTGCAAGCTCAAACAATCCACAAATTTGTTCCACATATATCAAGTGCATATCAGGATGTTCAGTTCCATCTCCTGCATAAGGATTAGCTAGCAGTTGTTCTATCATACCCGAAGGAATTTCATATTCAATATTTTCAGTAGGTGCAGTAGTTTGAGGGGTAGCTAATTGTGGTTCCAGACGAGGTGAAGATACCCCGAACAAAGCGTCCTTGAGGGTACACGGGAATTTTATCTAGTCACTTTCATCATGTTGGTTTGATTTATGTTCGCTACTTTGATAATTTGATATGTGGGTGGACCGGTGCTTAGGTGCTGTTCTTACTTGAACAAACCTCCTACTTATGATTAACCCTGCCGCAAGCATCCGCAACTACGAGAAATGTATTAAGAATAAATTCTAACCATAGCATTAAACTTTTGGATCCAATCGGTCCCTTACGAAATAGCGCATAAACTGGGGTTTAAGCTTCTGTCACTCTCGCAACCCACCATTTAATTGTTACTCCACAATGCATTCCCTTGGGCCCAAATATGGTGAGGTGTCATGTAGTCGACGTTCACATGACACCACTAAGGAAATAACAACATACATACTGTCAAAATATCGAACACATATCAAGTTCACATGATTACTTGCAACATGATTTCTCCCGTGACCTCAAGAACAAAAGTAACTATTAACAAATGATAAACATGCTCATGATCAGAGGGGTATTAAATAGCATAATGTATCTGAACATATAATCTTCCACTAAATAAATCATATAGTGATCAACTACAAGATGTAATCAACACTACAAGTCACCCACAAGCACCAATCTATAGTTTCGGTAACAAGATTGAACACAAGAGATGAACTAGGGTTTGAGAGGAGATGGTGATGTTGAATATGTTGATGGAGATTGCCCTCCCCAAGATGGAGAGTTGTTGGTGATGATGATGGCGATGATTTCCCTCTCCGGGAGGGAAGTTCCCCCGGCGGAATCTCTCCGCCGGAGGGCAAAAGTGCTCCTGCCCAAGTTCCGCCTCGAGACGGCGGCGCTCCGTCCCGAAAGTCTCCCCCTTATTTTTTTTCTAGGTCAATGACTTATATACCAGAAGGTGGGCACCGGAGGTGGGCCGAGGAGGCCACAACCCACCAGGGCGCGCCTGGGGGGCCTAGCACGCCCAGGTGGGTTGTGCCCACCTGGTGGCCCCCATTTGGTGTTTATTGGCTCCAATATTCCTCAAATAATCCATAAAAATTCTCCATGAAGTTTCAACTCATTTGGAGTTGTGCAGAATAGGTGGCCTAACGTAGCTTTTCCAGGTCCAGATTTCCAGCTGCCGGAATTCTCCCTCTTGGTGTGTTCCTTGCAAATTATGAGAGAAAAGGCAATAGAATTACTCCAAAAAGCATTATTATGGATAAAAACACTATAAATAACAGTAAGGAAACATGATGCAAAATGGAAGTATCACACTCCTAGACAAGCTAGTGCTGGAGGTGGGGATGATGGTTGTGGCCAGTCACACCCCCTCCCAGCCAAAAGGGGCCCGTCTAAACATGCTAAATCCTGCGATGCCCCATGCAGCTCGAGTCTCCATATCATGAACTTATCTTCCTTCTTCGGGTCATTCTGGGGGCATTCTTATTGGTTCTAAACGAGATACGTTTGAGTTTGTCACTTTAGATCATGGAATATTCTGGGTGAGCATTGTGGTGCATCATCCAGTCTTAATACCTTGTGAGAATTTATGGTGGTGTATGGCCCAGCAGACCACTCTCTTACTTCCATTTTACTTGATGAATTATCTTTGAAAATTGAATCGTGCACGATTCCTATTGTGGTAGGAGGCTATTTTAATCTCTTGCGTTTCCCTTCGGGTAAGAATAACCATAATTTCTCCTCGCCCCTGGCTAACGCATTTAATGACTTCATCAGCTCCTATGCCATTCACGAACTCCCTCGGGTGGGGGCTCGTTTCATCTGGTCCTACCATCAGCCCAACCCGGTCCAGTCAGTGTTAGATCGGGATTTCATCTGCTCTAGTTGGGACTCCTTATTTCCTAGCGCATCTCTGGAAGCTAAACCTGCGGTGGGCTCGGATCATGCCCCCCTCATCTTGGACACTAGCCTCTCTCAATCTGTGACCTCTTTGCGATTTCAATTTGATGCCTCTTGGCTTTTAGTGGAGGGATTTGTAAACATGCTTGCTACCAAGATCACATACCTTCTCTCCCCGTCCCCTCGCTCCTTTGGCCCCATGGATGACTAGCACAAATGCTCTTATGAGCTTCGTAAATTCCTCAGGGATTCGCAGGGAGAAAAACTCCTTAGAGTCCCAAATCTCGGGCCTGGACCTCACTGCTGATTCTACTGGCCTCTCGGATCTCGAGTGGTGAGTTAGATTCAACCTTGAAGCCACTATGATGCAGTTGCAGCAGCAGGCAGAGATCTACTGGCGCCAGCGTGGTACCCTTAATTGGACCCTTAAGGGGGACTCTCCAACAGCCTATTTCTTTGACATTACCAATGGTAGGAGGAGAAGATGCTTTATTGATAACCTCGTCATTAATGGTGTCAGGACCTTGGACCAATCCCCAATTATGGCCCATGTTGTGGAGTTCTTTTCTTCTCTTCTGGGGGCTAAGCCGGAGAGTGGTTTATCGATCTCCCCCTCCCTTTGGGACAATGCTAATAGGATCTCCCATGCTGATAATGAAACTCTAATGGTTCCTTTGTCTGACGAGGAAATCTGGGAGGTCATTAAATCGACCAACCCGAATGCGGCATCTGGCCCTGACGGGTATTCTATTCCCTTCTTTAAGAGGTTTTGGCCTCAGCTTTGGCGGCTGGTGTGTCAAATTATTCAAGGCTTCTGTCTAGAGACTGTGGACATTTCTTGCCTTAACTACGCTGTCATCACTCTTATTCCTAAAGTCAAAGGTGCCGAGCTGATCTCCCAGTTTAGGCCTATTGCCCTTATTAATAACTTTGCTAAATCTCTTGCTAAGGGATTTGCTACTCGTCTTACTCCTATAGCCCACAGAACTATTAGCCCTTTTTAGTCTGCGTTCATCAAGGGCCGGTTTATCCTTGATGGGATCATGTGCCTCCATGAGATCCTGAATGACCTTAAGATTCGTAAATCTAAAGTTGTGATTCTTAAGTTGGACTTCGAGAAAGCATATGACTCAGTTAGTTGGCCTTTTCTGCGAAAGGTGCTCCTGGCCAAAGGTTTTGATGGGGCTTATGTCCATAGGGTAATGCAGTTGGTCTCGGGGGGTCATACTACGGTCTCTGTTAATGGCCAGGTCAGTAATTACTTTGCCAATGGAGGGGCCTACGGCAAGGTGATCCTGCCTCTCCTATCCTGTTCAACTTTGTCGCGCATGCCCTATCTCGTATTCTTTCCCGAGTGGCCTCACATGGTCACATCTCTCCTGTCATCTCACACCTCATTCCGGAAGGGGTCACCCACCTCCAATACGCGGATGACACTTTTATTATGGTAGACCTTAACGATTCCTGTCTTGCTCACCTCAAGTTTATTCTTCTCTGCTACGAAGCCTTGTCGGGCCTCAAGATTAACTTCTCTAAAAGTGAAGTCATAGTTACTGGTGTAGATGATACCGAGGCCTTAAGAGTGGCCCATCTCCTTAATTGTAAGCTGGGCTCTTTCCCCTTCAAATATTTAGGTCTTCCTATTTCCCTGATGTGCTTTATGCGAAAGAGTTCGCCCCTGCGGTGGCGAAAGTTGGCAACAGGGTACTACCTTGGCGAGGTAGATATAATACTAATGTCGGGAAAGTGGTGTTGATCAATGCTTGCTTATCCTCCTTACCAATGTTTCTAATGGGCTTCTACTTGCTCTCGGCTGGCACCCACGTAGGCTTCGATAAGCATAGAGGTGCTTTTTATTGGAATTCGGCTGACAATAGGCGCAAATATAGATTTGTCAAGTGGAAACTTATGAGTAGACCCAAAAACCTTGGGGGGTTGGGCATTATTAACACTGTCGTTATGAATAAGTGCCTCTTGATCAAGTGGTGGTTGAAGATTATGACAACTGGTGTTGGTTCCCTTTGGTTCTAAATTCTTAAAGCTAAATATTTCCCTCAGTATAGCCCGTTATTTGCCTCTGCTCGAGGAGGCTCACAATTCTGGAAGGATGTGGTTAAAGTCAGACCTCTGTTTCTGGCTAATGTTAAGTTTGTTGTCGGGGATGGTTTGTCTATTCGTTTTTGGCTTGACTGGTAGTGTGGGGACTCACCGCTCTCTGTGAGGTTTCCCACACTCTTTTCTTATTGCCCTAACCCAAATATATCTATCGCCGAGCTTTCGGCTAACAATTGGGACTTGGCTTTCCGGCGTTCCCTTTCTCCTGTAGAGTTCGAAGAATGGCAAAGTCTCTCTGCTCTCTTCCCTACGCTCTCGGAGAACGCGGACACGGTGGTGTGGCCCCATACTTCCTCTGGTCGCTTCTCGGTTAAATCTCTATATTCTAAGCTTATTGGTGGATCTCCCACCAATAGATTTACTCAGGTTTGGCGGGCCTGAATTCCCCCGAAAATTAAGATCTTCCTTTGGCAAGCTTTTAGAGGTTGTCTGCTAGCGGCGGACCAAATTCATAAAAGGAATGGCCCGGGATCAGAGTTTTGTCCCCTCTGTGGTGTCGTGGAGGACACAAATCATATATTTTTCAGTGTGTTTTGGCCAAGCTGGTTTGGAGTTGTGTTAGATCGTGGCTCCAGGTCCCCTGGGACCCTTCGTCCTTTTCTGAGCTCCGAGCCCTTGCTAATCATCTGGTTGGAGTTACTAAAAGGGTCTTCCGGGTAGGACTTGGAGCGATTTGTTGGTCGTTGTGGACGATTAGGAATAAGTTTACCATCGAGCATGTTTTCCCTGCTAAGCCTGCTGACTGCTTATTTAAATCATGTGTGTTCTTGCAGCAGTGGAGATCATTGACTAAGACGGAGGACCGGGATGCTCTTGATCTCCTGATCTCTAAAGTTCGGGCCTCGGCGTCTTCTCTATCCAGACAGGAGCATGTTGCTTAGATGTTTTGCGGTGCTTCGACTAGTTGCTGGCTAAGTCGCTTTCAGTCTCTCCGGCCTGCGTGCCGTGTGCTGGCCTGGGTGCCATGTATCTCTCCTTAAAACTGTGGGGCTACTTTGTGTTTGTTCGCTTGGTTGATGTTGTGCGTTGGTACTCTGCCTAGTGGCTTTATTTATAAAATCGAGTGTATGTCTTTTCTCTAAAAAAACGCCATAATAGGATGCATTGAGAGTAGCCTTATCATACTTGACTGCCACCGCCGGTCAGTTGGTTAGCCCAGCGGGAGCACAGGCTGCCCACCCTGGTTCGAGTTCCGACTCAGCCGAAAGGGTGCTTAAAGATTTTCTTCTATAAAAATATGTCGTTAAGGGCTAGTCCTGGCTGGCCTCCGTATACTAGACCACTATCCCGCTAGACCAAGTCAATATACTTTGCATGGTACAGCACGCTATCGTATCACTTTTATATTCAGTTTTGACAGTTAAGTATGTCGTTGAACGGAATGGCTCTGTCCGACATTTTTTGTACAACATTCACACCATACTCTCTGATCGAACGGACACGCAGTGCTGGCCAACTAAGTTGGACGGTGCAGGTGTTGCATCGGGCACACGTCAGACAAGAATCATCGTAGCCGAACTCGCTGTTGAAATGCTTTTACAGACTAAGAAAGACCAAGCGGCCAATAATGGAGGCATGAGCACGGCATATACCTTTAGCTGGGTTCCATGGACCCATATTAATCCATTAGTTAATCAACCAATTAACAAATTAGCTGTCGTTGCGCGTCAGATAAAACAACTTGGAATTTCTTGTCAGCAAAACTAGTTTATGCTCTCATGAGAGGGACATCAATATTTGTTATATGTTCAACAACTAGTGCATAACCGGGGTGACAGCTTGCTCAACAAAAAATAGCCATTTCTTCCTTCTTCGTCCGAAACCAAACACAGAAGCAACCAAGCCAGAGATCCAACATCTAAACCGAGGCGACCTTTCTTGCTACATACTCCTCTCATCACCTGTACTTACTTGACTTCACCCTGCACTTCCACAGTCATATAGGTTGCTACTTCGTTGTCTTTCTAGACCACCAGATCAAGAATACGCAGCATGTGTGGAAAGATGGATGAGGTTCACCTCCACATGGAGCACAAGGTATGCTTTTCTTCAAGCTGGCCGGTAGCAATCGATCTATCTTTATTTTGTCAAAATTAAAATGCTAATTTTCAAAGTATTGATAGTTCTCTCAAATCAATAATAATGTTGACAAGTCGATTTCTCTTCGCTAATTTAGGGTATACCGGGTGGAGAATTTGGAGGAGTTCGTGCCTCAATGTCCAAACCTCCAACGTCTGCCACTTCTAGGCCAAACAGCATGGTTGTCAAGGTAACTGGAATAATTTCTCGTCTTACTATCAACAAAGTTGCTTTTTTAACACATGAATGAATAATTCATAGAAATATTCTGGCCGCAGAAAGTGTGCCCACGGGAGTACATCCCGCCGCACATCGTGGCGGAGGCGATCTCGACGCTGCACGGCCTCGACCTGCGGTGGTCGGGGCCGATCACGCCCAGCGAGCGGCTCTACGTGGAGCAGTACGTGTTGGCCAAGTACCCGCAGTACTCCCACGGCCTCATCGAAGAGGAAAGCTGTGACAAGGACGACCTCTACTCCACCTACTATAGCACCGGCTGCATGTCTGCCTCGCCGGAGGGCGGATCTGGCGAGCGGCGGAGGCAGTCTCCGACGGGGTCACCATCGTCGGCGAGGCCCGACATCGACATGGTCAGGCTGGAGCCGTCGCGTCTGCTGGACATCCTGACCAAGAAGTCTTCCTTCACGGGGAGCTTCATCTCCATACCGGAGATCCAGGCCAGGAACAGGGTGCTCCGGCACTGCGGGCTCACCGACGATGAGTACCTCGTGCTCTTCGCCGCCACGCCCAAGGACGCCATGATGCTGGTAGGTTCAGTAGCAACTTCCCTTTTTTTTCCAAAGAGAAGGGGGTTCCCTCCGCCCCATTTTTTTAGAAACAAGGCAAGAAAACAAAACTGTTCCCAGGATGAGCCAAAGTAGTTGAGCCAGTAACAACTACTCCCTCCATCTAAGTTTACTTAGTATTAAATTTGTGAAAAAAACCTTAGTATTAAATCAGCGACACTTATTTTAGAATGAATAGAGTATTTTCTATAGTTTCATTCGTAGAGGTCTTCGAACTGCTACTCACTAAACTTTCTTTGCTTTACATACCACAGTTACGTTTCTAAACCTACGTTTTTTTTCTATCCTAAAGGAGGTAGAGACCCGGCCTCTACATTATATTTTTAAAGTTATATCCTGTGATTTATTCAACGACTGCAGAATAGATGGTGACACAAATCAAAAAGACACACCAGATGCACATACGGCCACGAGGAGCATCTTCTGAAAAGATGCCAATCAATGTGGGGCTATATATAAATCAACAACCCTAGAATAATTTGAGGGGCACCCGAGTATGAATTACTGTGAGAATCTACAAAATCCAATAAAATTCTCGCAAGCCAAAAAGAGCCTAAATGTCTAGGTAGTCTGTTTTCATTTGCAATGTGTCTTAGACTCATAGTCGCCTATTAAGTATTTATTTTCTAGAATATACACGAGCGTGTATATCATATGTTGATAGGAAAATAAGGGTGAAGAAACCCTCAACCAAGGTTTGTAAGAACCCGGTTTTACTAGGCTAGTAGCCTAGTAAGATGTATTGCCTTTGTTCCAGTAAATAAAGTGCGCGCATTTAATTTAGGACCCTTATAATTCCCGAACGTTTGAATTTTAAGCATTCCTTCCAAACGTTTTTTCATGGCAACTTTAGTTGACACGAGGTGGCAACTTTAGTTGTTAAAACATGACAATTTTGTCTCAATTCTTTTTTGTCAGAAAATTACCATGTTTACCAACCTCACGTGAACTAAAATTGCCACGAAAAGTGTTTGGGTTGCCATGCTTAAAATCCAAATGTTCGGGATTTATCATTGGCCTTAATTTAAGATATAGCTTTACCAATGAATTTACCAATAAATTATGAGTTAATGGCGACAAATATTATAATACCATTAAATGGTCGAATTTGTATTGAAAATAAGTTTTCAATTGTGTGATTCTAAGTCACGTGACTTATCTGTTATTGATCTAATTGATGGTCAAAATTGAATTTGAAAATATGAGTATGCCTTAATGGAGGGAGTATATAACTGGATCCACCTGAAATTTTGCACGCAGATAGGCGAGAGCTACCCCTTCTTCAGGAGCAACTACTACATGTCAATTCTAGCCGACGACCGCGACTGCATCCACGCATTTGCGGCGTACAAGGAGGCCAAGGTCATCGCAGCACCGGAGTCCTGGCTGGACCTCCGCATCAAGGGCTCACAGCTCAGCCAGTACTTCCGCCGCAAGTCAAAACTCACGCATAAGGGCCTCTTCGCCTACCCAGCCGTCTCCGCCGCAGCCCCTGCCGCCGACGACGGAATCACCCCGCCACCGCCGCGCTACTCCATGCACTGGGTCTCCGAGGCGCACCGCAACGGGTGGCACGTGCTCCTGGACGCCACCGCGCTGGTCGTCGGCGAGGACCGGCTGCCGCTGTCGCTGCACCGGCCGGACCTCGTGCTGTGCACGCTCGACGACACGCACTCGCAGCAGCCGTCCGCCAAGGTGACATGCCTGCTCGTCAGGAGGAGGTCCTTCGACACCTCCGCCCTGCCGCCACCGCAGCCGCAGCAGAAACAGTGAATGGAGTGGTGGTGATTGAGTGTCGCCCTTGCTAACACAAACTACTGCTGTCGCCGTCTCATCGTGCGTGATGTGCTTGCATGCATGTCCCGCAAAATAAAGCTGCATGGATCTGCTTGTCTATGAGTAAGGTGTGTGTGTATGTTTGAGCACGAATTGTTTCGGGGTTCTCGGAAGACGGAACACATGTACATCTAAATTGGTTATGTTCATCGTTTTATATCTAAGCGAAAACAGTACTCCCTTTTCTTACACGCAAGCGGAAACAATACTCCCCTAACCGCCGCCCCCACTTTGAACATTTTTTTCAAATACATGTTTGAATATATTTTAATGCATGCTAAAAAATTAAATACACGTGAACTTTTTTCGAATAGATGTGAAATAGTTTTTGATACACATTGAACATTTCTTAAAAAAATACATGATGAACAAATTTGTTTTGCGGGGTGATGTACATTTTTCCAAATACTCGTCAAATTCTTTTTGATAGACATTGAACATTTTTAAATTACAAATGAACATTTTTCCACATACATGTTCGATTTTTTAGTACATATTAACATTTTTTCAATGGTACGGAAAACTTTCTAAATACGTGAACATTTTTTACATCTTATAAGCATTTTTGCAAAATGTCATGAACGTACATTTGAAATCCTTGGACCTATTTTAGTGTCACAAACATTTTCTAAATGGTATGAAATATATTTTTTATAAATCATGCGAGCATTTTCTTTACATTGCATACAAATTTTGAAACGCATGAAAAATTTAAATGTCATGAATTTTTAAATGTATGGATTTTTTTAAAAAAATACACAAACTTCTACACCGCATGAGTATTTTTTTCCATATGCGTGGTGAATTAAAAAATTGAATATATAAATTTATAATATTTCAAAATATAAAAAGTTAAAAAGAAAGAAAAAGGAGAAAGAACCAGCGAACACCCCTGAGTAGGGATGGCAATGGGTACCCATTATCCACGTAACCGGCGGGTAAAAACTCTATTAGGGTAAGGGTATGGGACAAAAGTTTACCCATGGGTATATAAGTAGAAAAATCTCAAACCCATCGGGTAGAGAGGACATGGGATCATATAACCCATACCGCGTATCCATCTACCCGTGTAAAATATGACAAGTGAGCCTCCCGTAGTATTTAACCCATTCATAACACTATTATAACCTCTATACTTTGTTCTGAGTTTGTGAACTTCAAACGTATGACTATGTAGTTTTGTTTATGATTATATGTTGATATTTACGAGTAAGTGCTATTGTTTATGGGAATATGTAGTTGTTTATCATATGTTAATATTTTTTATGTATGTGTATGTTGTTTATAAATTATGATTCTATCTCTTTTGCTTATTGGTATGTGTTTCTCAAGTTGATGTCTTGCAAACATGGGCATTTACAACGCAAAAAAATATGGGTATTTTTACCCGTGGGTAGCCATTCACCCTATTGGGCGACGGGTATGGAAACATTTTATACCCGTTGACGGATATGGGTATAGGTTATGGGTAAGCTCAATGAAGATGGGTAGGGGAACGGGATGGCTTCACCATTAACCAAACCATACAGGTGTCATCCTATCCCTACCCCTAAGGGCTGAAGCTACTACTAGGTGAGACCTTGGGCGCGGCTATGGGCCACCGTCATGTCTCGCTCGACGCGAGACGTAAGGAACTCTCGTGTGAAGGAAAACGCGAGATGGGGCTGTCCCAGGTGCACGGGAGGCCAAACCTTGTTTTTAATTTTTGTTTTTTGCTTTCTTTTTTTGTACTTTTGTTCATACTTTAATAAATAAATAAATATATATATATATATATATATTACAAAAAATCATTTTGCAATTATTTGTTTAAAAATGTTAACCAAGAGTTTGAAAATGTTAAATGTGTATAGAGAAAATTTTCTCGTTTATACAAAAAATTATGCAAAAAAAAATACCAAGTGAGAACAAAATTGATTGTGTAATTCAAAAATGTTAACCAAGTATTTGAAAAATATTTAAAAAGTATTTGACAAAATATAATCAAGCATTTAACAAATGCCAATGTGTATAGAAAAAATGTTGACAGTGTACTCAAAATGGTTGAAAAATATTAGAAATGGGTTAATCAATAATTCAAAACTAATAAATATCTATAGAAAAAATAAACAAGTATTAAGAAATATTAATATTATATTTGAAAAATGTTAAATGTTTAATAAAAATGTTGACCCTATATTCAAAATATATTAATTTTTCATTTGAAAAATATTAATCAAAAATTTGAAAATAATATAAATTGTGTATAGAAAAATGTTGTCCATGTAATAAAAAATTGGTAAACTTGTATTTAGAAAATGTTAAACATGTTTTAGAAAATGTATTAGCTATAGATATGCCAAAAATGTATAATGTGTATCAAAAAAAGTGGACATAAAAAATATAAGTTTTAAAAAATATTCATAATATATTTAAAAATGTTAAACTTGTATATAAGAAAAGTTTTATTTCTGATGTATATTAAAAATGTTGAATGTGTACTGAAAACCAAGAAAAAAGAAAAAAAATCGAAAAACATCAAGAAACAAAAAAAGATAAAACCGTGAAAAGGTGAAGAAATTGCTGAAAAAAACAAAGAAAAACATAAACAAAAGAAAAACAGTAAAAAATGGAAGGTAACTGGACCGAACCAGAGCAACTAGCCAGCAAGGAGCGAGAGATCAGTCGATCCCGAAGAGCGGTCGAGGAGAAGAAATGGGCTGGCATAATACCTACGTAAGGGCATTTCTAACCGATCCCTAAAAATAGCGGAGTATCTGGTGGAGTAAAAGCTTAGTGGAGTATATATACTCCACTCAAATTTCGTCGGAACTAAGCCGATCCCCTATATATAAAGAAGTAAAAATATATTTTCATTTTCAGCCAGTGAAACACATTTCTTTGCTTCTTTATTTCATTCAATGACATTGTAGTATATAATAATTGACCAGTTCTTCGCTACGAGAGCAAGACCAAAGAAAATAAGAACCATAATAAGATATTTTAGAAGATATCCAATTTCCCTAACTGCTCCTACTGATTGGATTAATATCTTCTCAATGTGTTCACTGTTGATCTGCGACTTCTCGAGTTTCAACACTTCTTTCTTCTTCAATTATAAAGAAGTAGATATTCTTTCGCATCTAATCTTATCTCTAGACTCAGTTCTAGCAACGAGTACACGAACATCTATCAATTTTCATGCTATCTATAGGTCAATGTATTCTTCTTTCCAATACCAAAACTTGCATCCATCCTACACACATAGATGAGTAAACAATGAGCTACCGAAATTGCGTTGACTCCGGTGAATAGCCGAATCAAAACAAGGACATACCCCATCATTTGTCCACTTGAAGAACACCCATCCAGGATGTTGTGGCGTGGTAAAAACTCAACGCACCACCTGCCGCGTGCAGTCGTCACACTGTATGACCGGCAAAGGCGAGCCGCTGGGCCAGCGCCGAGCCCGAGCGATGACCGGGCGTGGAGTTACCGGCGAACCGCCAACGAGAGAGATTCGAGTGGCTAGAGACGAGCCGGTACCTGCATGCGGCGCGGAGGCATTGCCGGGGCTGTGCGGCCCGCTTTCCAGCCAATCCATGGCAAGGCGCAGTCTCTGGCGACCGGAAACGCCAAATCCAGCGGCGGCAGCAGCCACAGATCCACTGGTCCTTTGCCGGTGATGGGACGATGGGGCACAAATCCAAGTGGTAGAGGACAGCGGCGGAGCCTACGGAGTGTCTGCGGCGACGGGCGGGTGCCGGTGGGGGGTGGGGGGGGGGGGGGTGGCGCAGATGCGGCGCGGGAGTGGAGGCGGAGGCAGTGGAGGAAAGACACGGCGTTTACTCCTCCGACGAGCAGTGGAGTAAATATAGAGAGAAAGTTTGGGACGGAGTAAAAATTATACTCCCTTACGACGGACTGGCGATCGGCTAGATGTCGGTTAGGAGAGTAAAACCACATTTTTACTCCTCTAATCGGTTATAAAGGGATCGGTTAAAAATGCTCTGTAGAGAAAACCATTGAGAAACTACCATCTCACTATAAGTGAAACAAAGCTAGCAATGGCGTCACTCCATCATGTTATTTTTTGGCTTCCGTTTTTTCTTCAATCTAAATTCTTGTTTTTTGCTCTTATTTAAAAAACATATTTCAAAATCGTATAAATAAATAAGTATTAAAAAACACTTTACATAAAAATTTAACAAATATTTGCATTTGAAAAACGTTAAACATGTATAGAAAATGTTTCTGATGTATACAAAAAAAGGTACAATGTGAAAAAAAGAGTAGAAAATTCTAATCATGTGCCCCAAAATTGTTAATTCGATAAAAGATTCGTACATTAGAAAATCAATGTTGCATTTAAAAAATGTTCAGAAGTTTCGAAAATGTGCTCTTGACGTTTTCACAAAAAAATTATAGAATGTCAAAAAAAGTTTGCATTGTTAAGATAAAACAATGTTCCAACGTGTAAATGTTTAAGATGTATTCAGAAAAATGTTCAGAACATGTTTTTGGAAAAATGTTAAATGTGTTTGTATATTGTGAAGCACTTCTAGCATACGTTTTGATGCCTACTTTTTCATACACATTGTACACTTATTGTATACATCTAAAATACTTTTTCATAAATTGTTAATCATGTATTTTGAAAATGTTAGACATGTCTAAAAAATGTTCCTAATGTATCCGGAAAAATGTGCAATGCTATGAAAAATGTAGACTGTGTTAGAGAAAATCAAAAGAAAATTAAAAACCAAAGAAAAGCGGTGAAAACCAATGAAAGCAACAAAAACCCATGAAAGTAAGAAAGAAAATCGAGGAAAAAAGAAAAGAAGCAGAAAAAAGAAAATGGGAAAAGGAAAAAGGAAGAAAACGGAATAAAATAAAATAAAACATAAGAATAAAAAGGAAAACCTAAAATAGAAAAACATTAAAAACCCATTAACAACATGAGAAAAACTGAGCTGCAAACCGTGGAGAAACCCAAAAGAAAAAAAAACAGCAGAAAAACGAACTCGCACTACGTTACAGTGTTGGGCTAGCATGCTAGTTCCCGGCCATAGGCGATTCCTTCAAGCGATTTTATGGACACGATTCTTTGCCTCAAAAAACCCTAACATAATTTTAACTTAGTTTTCAGATTTTTGTTCACTTTTTCAAAAAAATTAAAAATGTTAACGAATATGAAAACATGTTCATGAATCTTAAAATGTTTCTTTTCTACATCCAAGAGTTGTTTTCGAAAACCCACATATTCAAAAATTATTGGTGAAATAGGAAAGTATATTTGTGGATACAAAAAATGTTCAGGAATTAAATAAAGTCGTGAATTTGAAAAGTATTCACCGATTCCAGAAATGTTGATGGCTTTAGAAAATCAATAATTTAAAAATGTTCATGGATTTGGAAAATGTGAAGAAATCAAAAATGGTTCTGAAATTCAAAAACCATTCATGAATTTTAAACAATTTCACAATTAAAAATCTTCCACGAACTAAAAAAACTAAACATAAAACAGGAAAAAAGGTAGAAAACTGAAATAAAATTGGAAAGACCAATTAGAAAAAAATAAAAAAATAAGTTTTTTTAGGCAAATAAAAAAAGTAAGTAAGACCAAAAGGTTCGAGGACGTTCTCGTAACTGGCCTCTCCTACTCTTCTAAAACCGCCCGTGTGGTAAGTAATATATGTCATTTGTGTATTCATACGGCACCATGTCTCTGGTTTTTTTTTCTCATTTGTCGTTTCCTATTTTGTGCATTGCTGAGACAAATCGGCCCACTTGTCCCTCTTGCTAGTCTATCCCGATGTGGGCCAGCTACAGCAGACGTATAATTTGGCCAATTCCAATAAGCCACGTGCGAGCACACACTTAGGCGACGAGGACTCTCGTTCATCCGAAGGCACGAGGAAGAGTTAGGGTTCTAAGGGCAGCCATCAGAGACGTTGTTCACCCCCCTCGCCTCCAGCCTTCATGCTAGGCGTGGGGGACCTTGATCTTCTTACAAGTATTGAGAAGTTTTATTAGTGTGATTTATGTGGTCTTCGTCAGCAATGTCTTGATGGAGGGTGTCATGGCCTCGAGAATAAAGGTACTCTAGTTCGTCTCGTGTTGTGGCGGTGCCTCATCAGATTGTGTCACGAAGGTAGAGAGTTTTTGTGTCTACAGGTTTTGTGTATCCAACCTTGCAGATTTTAGGTTATGTCCTCGCAAATTCATTTCTACGGATCTGACGAGTCGGTGTTTTTTGTTGGTAATTCGGTGGGACTTTGAAGTCGTCTTTGCTTTTTTTGTGCTGATGTCGTGGTTCGATGAGCTATACCTCTAGGGAATCATCCTGGCCCAAGTACGTTCAAAGTTCACAGCTTCCCATCATTTGAAATGGGTGACTTAAGAGGAATTCGGAAATCAATGAAGGTAGTCAAATGTGTGAAGATATTGCTACTTCGATCTGGTTGCAGATCTTTCGCTGAAGTGTTGGCGAATTCAAGTCCTAGACTTGACACCACTGTTCCCATTTTCCTAAATTTATTTCAGGCCTTTCGGCGATGTGCGTTCAGTGGGAGGAGAACGTTCCCGTAACTACGAAGTCGTCTGTAACGACTTCATGAATCTCAATATGTTGTGTGTGTGTGTGTTCATAGGGCTGATTGTTTATATGAGTGTATGTGTTTGTACTGCATTAAAAAGGCATTGTACTATAATGTTTGTCAAATTTGAATAAAGTTGCATGTCATACTAAAAAAAAGGCGACCATGAATCCCATGCCTCATTTTTTAGTTATTTTTCCTTTATTCTTTTGGGAAAAGGCATTAGTATGATTTCTACATACATGAACATCTTTTTTTATATGTATGATCATTTATTTTGGTACTCAATATTTCTAAAATACACTAGTAGGACCAAAGCCATAGAGTAGGTGTCTGGGTGAAGGAAATATGCCCTAGAGGCAATAATAAAGTTATTATTTATTTCCTTATATCATGATAAATGTTTATTATTCATGCTAGAATGGTATTAACCGGAAACATAATACTTGTGTGAATACATAGACAAATAGAGTGTCACTAGTATGCCTCTACTTGACTAGCTCGTTGATCAAAGATGGTTATGTTTCCTAGCCATAGACCTGATTTGTCATTTGATTAATGGGATCACATCATTAGGAGAATGATGTGATTGACTTGACCCATTCCGTTAGCTTAGCACTCGATCGTTTAGTATGTTGCTATTGCTTTCTTCATGACTTATACATGTTCCTATGACTATGAGATTATGCAACTCCCGTTTACCGGAGGAACACTTTGTGTGCTACCAAACGTCACAACGTAACTGGGCAATTATAAATGTGCTCTACAGGTGTCTCCGAAGGTACTTGTTGGGTTGGCATATTTCGAGATTAGGATTTGTCAATCCGATTGTCGGAGAGGTATCTCTGGGCCCTCTCGGTAATGCACATCACTTAAGCCTTGCAAGCATTACAACTAATGAGTTAGTTGTGGGATGATGTATTACGGAACGAGTAAAGGGACTTGCCGGTAACGAGATTGAACTAGGTATTGAGATACCGACGATCGAATCTCGGGCAAGTAACATACCGATGACAAAGGGAACAGCGTATGTTGTTATGCGGTCTGACCGATAAAGATCTTTGTAGAATATGTGGGAGCCAATAAGAGCATACAGGTTCCGCTATTGGTTATTGACCGGAGACGTGTCTCGGTCATGTCTACATAGTTCTCGAACCCGTAGGGTCCGCACGCTTAACGTTTCGATGACAGTTATATTATGAGTTTATATGTTTTGATGTACCGAAGGTTGTTCGGAGTCCTGGATGTGATCACGGACATGACGAGGAGTCTCGAAATGGTCGAGACATGAAGATTGCTATATTGGATGACTATATTCGGACACCGGAATGGTTCCGGGGGTTATCGGATATATACGGGAGTACCGGGGGGTTACCGGAACCCCCCCGGAGGCTATTGGGCCTCATGGGCCCAATTGGTGGAAGAGGAGAGGCGGCCAAGGGGCAGCCGCGCGCCCCTTCCCCCCCCCCCAAGTCCGAATTGGACAAGGAGGGGGGCGGCGCCCCCCTTTCCTTTCCCCCTCTCTCCTTCCCTCTCCTCTCCTAGTCCAACAAGGAAGGGAGGGAGTCCTACTCCCAGTGGGAGTAGGACTCCTCCTGGCGTGCCTCCTCCTGGCCGGCCGCACCTCCCCCCCCCTTGCTCCTTGATATACGGGGGCAGGGGGCACCCTAGAGACACAACAATTGATTTGATCTTTTAGCCGTGTGCGGTGCCCCCCTCCACCATAGTCCACCTCGATAATACTATAGTGGTGCTTAGGCGAAGCCGTGCGTCGGTAGAACATCATCATCGTCACCACGCCGTCGTGCTGACGAAACTCTCCCTCAACACTCGGCTGGATCGGAGTTCGAGGGACGTCATCGGGCTGAACGTGTGCTGAACTCGGAGGTGTCGTGTGTTCGGTACTTGATCGGTCGGATCGTGAAGACGTACGACTACATCAACCGCGTTGTGCTAACGCTTCCGCTTTCGGTCTACGAGGGTACGTGGACAACACTCTCCCCTCTCATTGTTATGCATCACCATGATCTTGCGTGTGCGTAGGAATTTTTTTGAAATTACTAAGTTCCCCAACAGTGGCATCCGAGCCAGGTTTTATGCGTTGATGTTATATGCACGAGTAGAACACAAGTGAGTTGTGGGCGATATAAGTCATACTGCTTACTAGGATGTCATACTTTGGTTCGGCGGTATTGTTGGATGAAGCGGCCCGGACCGACATTACGCCTACGCTTACGCGAGACTGGTTCTACCGACGTGCTTTGCACACAGGTGGCTGGCGGGTGTCAGTTTCTCCAACTTTAGTTGAACCGAGTGTGGCTACGCCCGGTCCTTGCGAAGGTTAAAACAGCACCAACTTTACAAACTATCGTTGTGGTTTTGATGCGTAGGTAAGAACGGTTCCTTCTAAGCCCGTAGCAGCCACGTAAAATTTGCAACAACAAAGTAGAGGACGTCTAACTTGTTTTTGCAGGGCATGTTGTGATGTGATATGGTCAAGACATGATGCTAAATTTTATTGTATGAGATGATCATGTTTTGTAACCGAGTTATCGGCAACTGGCAGGAGCCATATGGTTGTCGCTTTATTGTATGCAATGCAATCGCCCTGTAATGCTTTACTTTATCACTAAGCAGTAGCGATAGTCATAGAAGCATAAGATTGGCGAGACGACAACGATGCTACGATGAAAATCAAGGTGTCGCGCCGGTGACGATGGTGATCATGACGGTGCTTCGGAGATGGAGATCACAAGCACAAGATGATGATGGCCATATCATATCACTTATATTGATTGCATGTGATGTTTATCTTTTATGCATCTTATCTTGCTTTGATTGACGGTAGCATTATAAGATGATCGCTCACTGAATTATCAAAGTATAAGTGTTCTCCCTGAGTATGCACCGTTGCGAAAGTTCTTCGTGCTGAGACACCACATGATGATCGGGTGTGATAGGCTCTACATTCAAATACAACGGGTGCAAAACAGTTGCACACGTGGAATACTCAGGTTAAGCTTGACGAGCCTAGCATATAACAGATATGGCCTCGGAACATGGAGACCGAAAGGTCAAGCGTGAATCATATAGTAGATATGATCAACATAGTGATGTTCACCGTTGAAACTACTCCATCTCACGTGATGATCGGACATGGTTTAGTTGATATGGATCACGTGATCACTTAGGGGATTAGAGGGATGTCTATCTAAGTGGGAGTTCTTAAGTAATATGATTAATTGAACTTAAATTTATCATGAACTTAGTACCTGATAGTATCTTGCTTATCTATGTTGATTGTAGATAGATGGGCCGTGATGTTGTTCAGTTGAATTTTAATGCGTTCCTTGAGAAAGCAAAGTTGAAATATGATGGTAGCAATTACACGGACTGGGTCCGTAACTTGAGGATTATCCTCATTGATGCACAGAAGAATTACGTCCTGAAAGCACCGCTGGGTGCCAGGCCTGTTGCCGATGCAACTGACGACGTTAAGAACGTCTGGCAGAGCAAAGCTGATGACTACTCGATAGTTCAATGTGCCATGCTTTACGGCTTAGAACCGGGACTTCAACGACGTTTTGAACGTCATGGAGCATATGAGATGTTCCAGGAGTTGAAGTTAATATTTCAAGCAAATGCCCGAATTGAGAGATATGAAGTCTCCAATAAGTTCTACAGCTGCAAGATGGAGGAGAATAGTTATGTCAGTGAGCATATACTCAAAATGTCTGGGTATAATAATCACTTGATTCAACTGGGAGTTAATCTTCTGGATGATAGCGTCATTGACAGAATTCTCCAATCACTGCCACCAAGCTACAAGAGCTTCGTGATGAACTATAACATGCAAGGGATGGATAAAACGATTCCCGAGCTCTTCGCAATGCTAAAGGCTGCGGAGGTAGAAATCAAGAAGGAGCATCAAGTGTTGATGATCAATAAGACCACCAGTTTCAAGAAAAAGGGCAAAGGGGAGAAGAAGGGGAACTTCAAGAAGAACAATAAGCAAGTTGCTGCTCAGGAGAAGAAACCCAAGTCTGGACCTAAGCTTGAGACTGAGTGCTTCTACTGCAAGCAGACTGGTCACTGGAAGCGGAACTGCCCCAAGTATTTGGCGGATAAGAAGGATGGCAAGGTGAACAAAGGTACATGTGATATACATGTTATTGATGTGTACCTTACTAATGCTCGTAGTAGCACCTGGGTATTTGATACTGGTTCTGTTGCTAATATTTGCAACTCGAAACAGGGGCTACGGATTAAGCGAAGATTGGCTAAGGACAAGGTGACGATGCGCGTGGGAAATGGTTCCAAAGTTTATGTGATCGCGGTCGGCACGCTACCTCTACATCTACCTTCGGGATTAGTTTTAGACCTAAATAATTGTTATTTGGTGCCAGCGTTAAGCATGAACATTATATCTGGATCTTGTTTGATGCGAGACGGTTATTCATTTAAATCAGAGAATAATGGTTGTTCTATTTATATGAATAATATCTTTTATGGTCATGCACCCTTGAAGAGTGGTCTACTTTTGTTGAATCTCGATAGTAGTGATACACATATTCATAATATTGAAGCCAAAAGATGCAGAGTTGATAATGATAGTGCAACTTATTTATGGCACTGCCGTTTAGGTCATATCGGTATAAAGCGCATGAAGAAACTCCATACTGATGGACTTTTGGAACCACTTGATTATGAATCACTTGGTACTTGCGAACCGTGCCTCATGGGCAAGATGACTAAAACGCCATTCCCCGAAACTATGGAGAGAGCAACAGATTTGTTGGAAATCATACATACAGATGTATGTGGTCTGATGAATGTTGAGGCTCGTGGCAGATATTGTTATTTTCTCACCTTCACATATGATTTAAGCAGATATGGGTATATCTACTTAATGAAACATAAGTCTGAAACATTTGAAAAGTTCAAAGAATTTCAGAGTGAAGTTGAAAATCATCGTAACAAGAAAATAAAGTTTCTACGATCTGATCATGGAGAAGAATATTTGAGTTATGAGTTTGGTCTTCATTTGAAACAATGCGGAATAGTTTTGCAACTCACGCCACCCGGAACACCACAGCGTAATGGTGTGTCCGAACGTCGTAATCGTACTCTACTAGATATAATGCGATCTATGATGTCTCTTACTGATTTACCGCTATCATTTTGGGGTTATGCTTTAGAGACGGCCGCATTCACGTTAAATAGGGCACCATCAAAATCCGTTGAGACGACGCCTTATGAACTGTGGTTTGGCAAGAAACCAAAGTTGTCGTTTCTTAAAGTTTGGGGCTGCGATGCTTATGTGAAAAAGTTTCAACCTGATAAGCTCGAACCCAAATCGGAGAAATGTGTCTTCATAGGATACCCAAAGGAGACTGTTGGGTACACCTTCTATCACAGATCCGAAGGCAAGACTTTTGTTGCTAAATTCGGAATCTTTCTGGAGAAGGAGTTTCTCTCGAAAGAAGTGAGTGGGAGGAAAGTAGAACTTGATGAGGTAATTGTACCTGCTCCCTTATTGGAAAGTAGTTCATCGCAGAAACTGGTTTCTGCGACGCCTACACCAATTAGTGAGGAAGTTAATGATGATGATCATGGAACTTCAGATCAAGTTGTTACTGAACCTCGTAGGTCAACCAGAGTAAGATCCGCACGAGAGTGGTACGGTAATCCTGTTCTGGAGGTTATGCTACTAGACCATGACAAACCTACGAACTATGAAGAAGCGATGGTGAGCCCAGATTCCGCGAAATGGCTTGAGGCCATGAAATCTGAGATGGGATCCATGTATGAGAACAAAGTGTGGACTTTGGTTGACTTGCCCGATGATCGGCAAGCAATTGAGAATAAATGGATCTTCAAGAAGAAGACTGACGCTGACGGTAATGTTACTGTCTATAAAGCTCGACTTGCTGCAAAAGGTTTTCGACAAGTTCAAGGGATTGACTACGATGAGACCTTCTCACCCGTAGCGATGCTTAAGTCTGTCCGAATCATGTTAGCAATTGCCGCATTTTATGATTATGAAATTTGGAAAATGGATGTCAAAACTGCATTCCTGAATGGATTTCTGGAAGAAGAGTTGTATATGATGCAACCGAAAGGTTTTGTCGATCCAAAGGGAGCTAACAAAGTGTGCAAGCTCCAGTGATCTATTTATGGACTGGTGCAAGCCTCTCGGAGTTGGAATAAATGCTTTGATAGTGTGATGAAAGCATTTGGTTTTGTACAGACTTTTGGAGAAGCATGTATTTACAAGAAAGTGAGTGGGAGCTCTGTAGCATTTCTAATATTATATGTGGATGACATATTGCTGATTGGAAATGATATAGAATTTCTGAATAGCATAAAGGGATACTTGAATAAGAGTTTTTCAATGAAAGACCTCGGTGAAGCTGCGTATATATTGGGCATCAAGATCTATAGAGATAGATCAAGACACTTAATTGGACTTTCACAAAGCACATACCTTGACAAAGTTTTGAAGAAGTTCAAAATGGATCAAGCAAAGAAAGGGTTCTTGCCTGTGTTACAAGGTGTGAAGTTGAGTAAGACTCAATGCCCGACCACTGCAGAAGATAGAGAGAAGATGAAAGATGTTCCCTATGCTTCAGCCATAGGCTCTATCATGTATGCAATGTTGTGTACCAGACCTGATGTGTGCCTTGCTATAAGTTTAGCAGGGAGGTACCAAAGTAATCCAGGAGTGGATCACTGGACAGCGGTCAAGAACATCCTAAAATACCTGAAAAGGACTAAGGATATGTTTCTCGTTTATGGAGGTGACAAAGAGCTCATCGTAAATGGTTATGTTGATGCAAGCTTTGACACTGATCCGGACAATTCTAAATTGCAAACCGGATACATGTTTACATTGAACGGTGGAGCTATCAGTTGGTGCAGTTCTGAACAAAGCGTCGTGGCGGGATCTACATGTGAAGCGGAGTACATAGCTGCTTCGGAAGCAGCAAATGAAGGAGTCTGGATGAAGGAGTTCATATCCGATCTAGGTGTCATACCTAGTGCATCAGGTCCAATGAAAATCTTTTGTGACAATACTGGTGCAATTGCCTTGGCGAAGGAATCCAGATTTCACAAGAGAACCAAGCACATCAAGAGACGCCTCAATTCCATCCGGGATTTAGTCCAGGTGGAGACATAGAAATTTGCAAGATACATACGGATCTGAATGTTGCAGACCCGTTGACTAAGCCTCTTCCACGAGCAAAACATGATCAGCACCAAGGCTCCATGGGTGTTAGAATCATTACTGTGTAATCTAGATTATTGACTCTAGTGCAAGTGGGAGACTGAAGGAAATATGCCCTAGAGGCAATAATAAAGTTATTATTTATTTCCTTATATCATGATAAATGTTTATTATTCATGCTAGAATGGTATTAACCGGAAACATAATACTTGTGTGAATACATAGACAAACAGAGTGTCACTAGTATGCCTCTACTTGACTAGCTCGTTGATCAAAGATGGTTATGTTTCCTAGCCATAGACATGAGTTGTCATTTGATTAACAGGATCACATCATTAGGAGAATGATGTGATTGACTTGACCCATTCCGTTAGCTTAGCACTCGATCGTTTAGTATGTTGCTATTGCTTTCTTCATGACTTATACATGTTCCTATGACTATGAGATTATGCAACTCCCGTTTACCGGAGGAACACTTTGTGTGCTACCAAACGTCACAACGTAACTGGGTGATTATAAAGGTGCTCTACAGGTGTCTCCGAAGGTACTTGTTGGGTTGGCGTATTTCGAGATTAGGATTTGTCACTCCGATTGTCGGAGAGGTATCTCTGGGCCCTCTCGGTAATGCACATCACTTAAGCCTTGCAAGCATTGCAACTAATGAGTTAGTTGTGGGATGATGTATTACGGAACGAGTAAAGGGACTTGCCGGTAACGAGATTGAACTAGGTATTGAGATACCGACGATCGAATCTCGGGCAAGTAACATACCGATGACAAAGGGAACAACGTATGTTGTTATGCAGTCTGACCAATAAAGATCTTCGTAGAATATGTGGGAGCCAATATGAGCATCCAGGTTCCGCTATTGGTTATTGACCGAGACGTGTCTCGGTCATGTCTACATAGTTCTCGAACCCGTAGGGTCCGCACGCTTAACATTTCGATGAAAGTTATATTATGAGTTTATATGTTTTGATGTACCGAAGGTTGTTCGGAGTCCCGGATGTGATCACGGACATGACGAGGAGTCTCGAAATGGTCGAGACATGAAGATTGATATATTGGATGACTATATTCGGACACCGGAATGGTTCCGGGGGTTATCGGATATATACCGGAGTACCGGGGGGGTTACCGGAACCCCCCCCCCCCGGAGGCTATTGGGCCTCATGGGCCCAATTGGTGGAAGAGGAGAGGCGGCCAAGGGGCAGCCACGCGCCCCCCCCCCCCCCCAAGTCCGAATTGGACAAGGAGGGGGGCAGCGCCCCTCTCTCCTTCCCTCTCCTCTCCTAGTCCAACAAGGAAGGGAGGGAGTCCTACTCCCGGTGGGAGTAGGACTCCTCCTGGCCGGCCGCACCTCCCCCTTGCTCCTTTATATACGGGGGCAGGGGGCACCCTAGAGACACAACAATTGATTTGATCTTTTAGCCGTGTGCGGTGCCCCCCTCCACCATAGTCCACCTCGGTAATACTGTAGCGTGCTTAGGCGAAGCCCTGCGTCGGTAGAACATCATCATCGTCACCACGCCGTCGTGCTGACGAAACTCTCCCTCAACACTCGGCTGGATCGGAGTTCGAGGGACGTCATCGGGCTGAACGTGTGCTGAACTCGGAGGTGCCGTGCATTCGGTACTTGATCGGTCGGATCGTGAAGACATACGACTACATCAACCGCGTTGTGCTAACGCTTCCGCTTTCGGCCTATGAGGGTACGTGGACAACACTCTCCCCTCTCGTTGCTATGCATCACCATGATCTTGCGTGTGCGTAGGAATTTTTTTGAAATTACTACGTTCCCCAACACTGGGCCCATCGGAACTCCCCTGGCCGCATCTCTAATGCATTTGGCTTATAAATATTCCAAAACCCTTCGTCATATTTATCATGCAGTTTTTCATGTCCACCACTTCGTGATCCGATGCGATCTAATCTACAACCATGTTCTTGTGTGCTGTCAAGAGAGAGAATTCATCACCATCTTCATCGACAATGATTCTTATCGTTCTGTGATGATGTGTGATTAGTCAAGCCCTAGACTACAGGTTCATAATAGTTTATATGATGTAATCTCTCCCTTGTTTTCAATACAGATTGTCACATGAGTTGTCTAACATGACTGTGATCTATCCGATGTATTCTATGTAGTGATATGTTTATGTCATAAGTTGTTACTTGATGACTATATTATATGATTTTATTGTTTAATCTATAGAGGCATAATGTTTTTTCTAATCATTGGCCAGTTTAGATGAATGATCAATAGTGTTGGTGGTGTGCATTCGTTGGGTTTAACAATCGCAAGTAAGCTAGCTCGGTGGCAATAAGCGAAAAAGATTTGCATATATTATTACCATTAAGGATAAATGATTGCATAATGCCCGTTTAAGAAGTGGTGTTTGCCAATATTATGCCACTTTGCTCAAAGCAGTACTCAATTTTAATACATTTCAATCTTAATACTTAGATATGTTGATGGAGTTTAACCTTTGAGTGTAGTATTAGCCATATATGTTGGTGAAGTTATGTCTATGGACTTACCGACGTAGTGGCTATATAATATCATCACTTCACATATTCATTTTTTCTGTTGTGACTATGTAATATTTTGTGCACATATATCTTCATATTACTTTTGTGACACCCCAACTATTTGGAGTATTACTATTGGTGAAGCTATGAGCCCCGGTCCATTTTCCTTTATAGAAACAACCTTACAATATCTTTTGTATGCTCTTTTATTTTTAGTAATTATTTTTTCCAAAAATACAAAAACAAGGTTCTAGCTACAAATATATTAATAGATTTTTACAACTAGCAAAGCTAGTAGGCTTGACAGCTAGACCCATTGGGGACACATGCGAGTTTTCTTTGCATTGCAGAGCTAATAATTATTTTGAGGACGAGTGCTTCCACGGATTGATACCTTGGTTATTCACTAAGGAAAAAGCTTGGTGCTGCCTGCAAACCCTTCGCCTTAGGGCACAACAAAGTTGTTGCATCATCGAACATCAAAGCATTTTTCTGGCGACTCAACTAGGAAAGCAAACTTCTCTACTACAGAGGTTCTTCAATAAAAATATTATCTTTATTGTTAGCTACTATGCCTAGTTGTTATTTTTATTTTAGTTTATTTTTTACTTATACATAAAAAACAACATCTTAGTTTACATCGCGTGTTGTTAAAGCCGATTCCTATGAAATCAGCTCTGGTTTCTTAATTCGGGTGATGAGGGAGAAATTTATGGCTAATTTTAATGAATATATTGCGTTTTATACAATTTCATTGAATCATGCAAAAATATAAGGATGGAGGGATGATCATGTTAAGTTTAAATTATTCCCTTTCGCCTTGAGAGCTAGATCAAAAGAGTGCCTACAATCTTTAGCTAACGGTAGCATATATTCTTCGAATAAATGTAAGGGTCTTTTTATTAGTAAGTATTACCTCCATCTAGGATAATACACTTGAGAAACATTATTATGAATTTCAAACAAAATGATAACAAACATCAACCTCAATCATGGGAAAGGATGAAGAATATGGTTAGGAATTGTCCAACTCATGGTTTGTATTATTGGATGGAGCTCCATACTTTTTATGTTGGTCTTAATGATATATCTATAAGTTTTATAGACTAGGCTACAAGTGGAACATTCATGACAATAATTCAAGGCAATGCAAGCAAATTATTCGACAACATGTTAACCAACTATGCCCAATGAAACACCAGAGGGGCTAAAACTACAAAGAAGGTAAACTCTATAGAAGAAGCTGGTAGTTTGAACGTGAAAATTCATATGTTGATGTTAATGATTTCTTCAAGGAACTCTTCTTCCAACTCCGACAATATTTCTATACGAGAGCTTGTTGAGCAAAATAAAAAGATATGTTGATGTTAATTTTGTTAGAAATAATTTTAACGATAATGCTTATATCCTAGGTCACATCCTTCTAATAATGCTTATGGAAGTGGTAATGTATCCACTGGGCTTGAATGCTTAGATAATTCATTGTTTCACCAAAAGAAATCAATAAAATTTTCTCATGAAAACTTGATGGATTGGGTACTTTATTTGTAAAGTTGATAGTATTGCAATTGATATTGAAGTCCTAAATCTTAGGATACCAACAAATAAAATAGGTAGTGAGGAATAACTTAAACATACTCAAGCAACAACTCATAAAAAAGAGACTTTGCATGCTCCAGACTCGATGGTCTAGAGAGATATAAAGAAGCTGAAAATGCTTAAATTTTTATCTAGAACTGGACATGAGGAGTTAAAAAATAGATATTGTTGACCCTCTTGTTTTTAGAGACATTACTATTTATAATGTGTATTACAACTTCGTGAAGTAATTGAAGTGCCACAAGAATTAGCTATGAAACCTAATGCACAAGAATGACAAATTAACTTTACTCATATTGTTGAAGCAATTCTTCATGTCAGGGAGGAAACATATAAACAAGAAGATATGTTCCTAGAAAACTTGTGGATGGCTGGAAACCTTCTATTACTATTAGCATCAGCATTTTGACATGTCAAGCTTTGTGTGTGGGTGCTAGTGTTTCCATAATGAAAAAACCTTATACAAAGTGTTAGGACTTTCACCTTTATGTTCTTGTGATTTAATTTTGCAGCTAGCTTATAACACTATCAAAAATATTATGTCAAATATAGGTGATGATTTAATTGTATCTAACATGAATTATGTTCATATATGCTTTATTGTGATGGACATAGAGGCTAAACTTGTATGCCAATTATCTTGGGCATGCCTTTTCTGTGAACTCTTGGAATGAAGGAATAATAAAGTTCCAATTCCCCATGATAAATGTCTTGGAAAAATTTCCTAGTTAAATACCAACTTTAGTAATTATAATTCATTAAAAAATTCATTGGTAAAAGGGAAGTGTGATGATAGACTTGAAACCCATCAATATTATCAATGCCTAGCCAAAATGCATTAAAGAAAGCGTTTGTGAAAGGCCCCCCGTATTTATATATTTTTATTATTGCTTTGTTGTTTCACCATTGTATATTTACTGTAGCAATTACGTTTATAAGTCTTTCTTTAATGAAGTGTTAAGAATTTTCTTTAGCATTATTTAGTTGCATGTAGTTGTTATCATGTGCTGAAACTGTAGTTTTGTTGTCATTACAAAAGCACTTCTCTGTACTGGAGCATGATCAAACCACAAAAATTCACAATGTGTACTATTATAAGTCATATATTTTTTTCTAATTGGCGGAATTATTTTAGTTGCAGAATTCAATGTTTTAAATAGCGGGCTATGGAAAATAGCGGCGGGCCTCCAAATCAGCTATAGCGGAGCTATAGCGGGCTAAAGAGGGCTATAGCGGGCTATTTGTGAAGGGGGCCATTTAGCGGCACCTTACTGAAAAGGCTATAGCGGGCTATAGCGGAGCTATAGCCGGCTATTTAAAACTATGAGAATTTCATATCAAAATTACGTTTCTACTTGTTAGTCGTTTTGACATATTCATGCCTTGCTTATATTATAGCTTTGTATACATAGTGTTGGGACTTTTCTTGATTACGAGAGATTCTTTTATTGTGTTTCCTATTGTAGCTATTCATAAATGAATTTTCCATTATTTATATACAACAAGTAGACCCTTTAGTAATTATTTTATGGACTAACAAACCCAAAAGGACATCTAAGTTTTGTGTGGATGAAAGTTTTTCGATTTAAAGGAGCTATAGCTGACACAGAAAGGGCCAATATGAGTGAAGAATCAAGCTTGGGAATGCCCAAGGCATCCAAATTTTGTTTCTAAGAAGACTCAAAAGGTAAAGCTTAAGGATTCCCAAGGCATCTCACTTCTTTCTCAACATATTAGTATGAATTATCTAAACCTTTTATATTCATCAATGCATTATGTATTGATTCTTGGAGCATCATTCTGCCCATTTGAACAAATTCAATCATCACATCATCAAATCATTACTATTATGGTGGTGATATTTGATTGGCTGAAGGATTATTTGTTTACACTATGTGCTTCACGTATATCTTGTTAATGTAAATGTTCGTATAAATTCTAAAACTCCATGGTCTTCACTTATATTTTCTAGAGTGTTGGAACATGATAAGTATGTGCTGGATATTTATGTCTATGATTTATATGTTAAAAATTTAGTGCTTATGTCACAGAATTTGCATAGTTTTCAAGATGGCTTGACAAGAGCAAAATTAGAATTTGAAACTGATAGAATTTGGTACTTGATGGATTGCTTTTAGTTAATCTAAGACCGTTTAGTAGCATTGTAATAAACAAACAAGTACATATGTCGGTGAAAGGTGGGAGCGGACCCATATCTACCCCCGCACGAGTCTGGAAGAACCTTTTGCAAACCTCGGAACTGATCCCATCAAGAGTCCACGGCGGACAAGGAAGGATACAAGACAAGCATCCCCAGGCTCTTCAAAAGGAGGCAGGTGAAGCCACAACAAGGAAGGATTAAGTTGTTCGCGACCAGGAGACCCAAGGAAGAAGGCGCCCAACCGTTCCCCAGGACAGGTAAAAATAGCTGAGCATCAAGACTATAAGTAGACAACTTATACTTCAACAACCAAGACAGCATAAGCGAAGCCCTAGTTTAGACCTATCGGATCTTGGACATCCTATCGAAATTGGCCACCAAATATTCCACTGACTTAGTGTACATCTCATTGGACCCTCATATTTTACTCTTCGATATATATAATTCCAGACAATCAATAAGATTGTTACTCGCATCGCAGGCCTGAACCTGCTAGGTCCATCTCATAACTTGCGATCACGTTCCATTGTCATACAAAACCACTATGTTACTGCACCACTCTTAGGATACTTTGCGAAACACCGTCAACACTATAGATGTTAGATGATAAGAACCCTTTGGACCAATTACCATTATTTCCTCAATGAACTAAAATTTTGCGCTCTAGTGATATATTTAAAGAATATACCTCTGTACAAAAAGCTGCCACTCAGATAAACAATGACGTTAGTTTTAGCTAGGGTGGCGTGATGATTAACTCCTACCAACCTTCTCCTAGGGGGCTGGTTAATGAATTAGTACCTAAGTTGCGCGTCGGCGAGGAAATTGAGGGCAAATTTCTCTTCAGCATATTCCCTGAACTGGCCTCTATCCTGAAATAAACAAATTAACGGCATTCGTTCACGAACCTTTATATTTAGAGGAAGGGAGGAAAATTATATAGCGCACTCTACCCCTAAACATTTTGACAACACTCGATTTGGAGGAGCCGCACGAGAAAGGATAGGGTTGCGGGAGTGCAAGGAGAAGAGCGGTTCCGCCTGGTCCGCTCGTTTTGGAGGTCTCACCCCATTCCGGATCTGAGCCGAATATTCGGTCTGCAGGAACGAGGGGGTGACAGTTCGACCTGGTAACTGAACGCGAGAACGAGGCTGGGTTGGACCCATGACATTCCGGCCAATGACCATAACCAAACACACCCTAATATTTCTCCTTCCGCCCATTCTTCCCACCCGCTCTAATAGGATCCCGTCAACACTAATATTTAAAGGCCGGAACCAAATATACCCACTAGGAGAATGTGCGACCTCCAAGTCAAGAAAAGCTTTGTTTTAGAAAATCTTTAAAATTGTTCTTTTTCCCGCACGATCCTACTAGGATCGGGTTCCACTTGCTCAAATTGTTCTGATACATTTAAAGTAGGTCAACGCGTGGTACACTTGACTTGAGCACGCAGGTGCTGAGGCAGCACAATGTGTATGCCACATATCCAGCCCAGAAGTTCGAACATAAAAAGGTATTTGGCTAGCTAGTTAAAGCAATGATATCTAGAGAAAGTCTCCTTGGCTTTCTGGTACAATCCAATTCTGTTGCTTTCTTGGAGAGTTGAAAGTAGTCTGAAACTTTTCATGGGCCCCTTTTCCCCTTTTCATTTAAAAGCTCAAATATATCGTGGACCTGCATACATATATGCATGAACCACAGACCGCAGTGGTGTTACAGCGACATGCATACATGTCGTGTAGGATGATGTTGGCGCACAAACAAATTACCATCATGGAAAAAGAGTGATATGTATCTTTTTTCTGTGTCGCGGCATGATGCAAATGGATTATGTCCTTTTGTACTGTATCTCTCTCTGCTGCATTATGTCTTTGTTACTTTGTAGCATCGTCTCGCAGAGAGAAAAATAATACTTAGCATTATTTTTTGATAAAGTTTAGAAACTATAATACAAAAAATAATTAACCCTCGTAGCATTCAAGGTAAGTTTAGAAACTACTCTCTCTATTCCTAAATATAAGTCTTTGTAAATATTTCACTATGAACTACATACGGAACAAAATGAGTAAATCTACACTCTAAAATGTATCTACATACATCCGTATGTACAAAGACTTATATTTAGCAACGGAGGGAGTATGTTACTGGACAACCAGTCAACCACTAAAAATTCCTGACTTTTACTTGAGAAACGATTTTGTGTGGAGATTCATGCATTGGTATAGGTTGCTCTCTCTCTCTCTCCCCTTCGTTTTGAGCCATCTCTAGGTAGAATCGGCAAGATTGAACGGAGGCCCACCCGAGGACCGCCGGGGGACAACCAGACCAACAAGCAGGCTTTTTTCCGAAGTTTCCTCCCGGGGGGCCTTGAACCACATAATTCATATGCATACGGGCGTCCCATGTAGTGGTTCATTCATTGAGAAAGAAAGATAGGAGGATATATCTCCTAACGGCAAACTCCAAAAGAGGCATCGTATTAGCTAGTTAGGTCTTGCGCTTCCTTGTACAGTAACTGGCAAAGGAGGAGGGGCGACGAGCTACGGAGCGAGAGACCGGCAGGTGTGATGATAAGGTATTATAGACGTCATATATGAGTATATGGCACCAATTAGTTCGAGACATGACCGAAACTAGCAGGGGCACGCACCTCACAGCCGTGCTAGCCACCTGATTGCCTCGCAATCCGCAAAGTTGTTAGATCCCACACAAGGGTGTAAGAAGTTGAGCTCTTTTACTGTACCCCGAATAGATATGGACCGTCTATTATCAAAATCTAAGGGTGGTGATGCATCCATACTGCTCAACTGCGCGAGGACCATCGCCAGCGGTATCGGTACCACTGGCCGCTCCAGGTGCAGCAGTATACTTGTCGTGAGGGTGATTTAGGAAGAGAAAAAAGTCAGCCCGCCTCATGACCGAGAGAACCCGTTCTCTTCACTTGTTCTGCTCGGCCGTAAGCACGCGCCCGTCGGCCAGGATTCCAGCGGCTGCCTCGTCACTTCCATATTGTCGACCATGCTCGTGGACCGATGCTGCTACGCC
The DNA here is from genome assembly GCF_018294505.1 of Triticum aestivum. Lineage (NCBI taxonomy): Eukaryota > Viridiplantae > Streptophyta > Magnoliopsida > Poales > Poaceae > Triticum > Triticum aestivum. Next base: position 99,110,327 of record NC_057802.1, read on the forward strand.
GCCGGCCATGAGCGTCCACCGCCTGTGCACCTGCATCGTCTTCCTCGCCGAGGCCTTCTCTCCTCCTGGCTCCCCTTCCTCTCCGCCGGTGGCCGCCGCTGCATCTCGTCTTCTTCCGCGTCCCTTACTCAGCCATGGCCATGGACTGAGCGCGATTCCGACGAGCTCCTCTTCTTCGGCAGACTCTATCAATCAACCAAAAACATAACATTTTCGTAGAAGGTGACCTATATTGACTAGGATGTGGACGTACAACGAGGGTGATACGAGGCACGGCTGGAGGTTCGAGAACACGATGGTTAGGTCGACCAACGTCCGACGATCTAGGTCAAGCACGCGGGCGGAGGCCAGTGGCAAGGGCGAGCTGTGAAGCCAGGACGTAGTGGCGAGTTCGACGACGTACGGTGGAGCCGACTAGTCGTCGAGTGGGTGGCGGGGAACAGGGCGACAGCACAACCAGGACGAACATACCAATTGCTGACGGGTTAGCGTTATTCTGGAAAACAGAAATCTGACGAGACTGCCCTCGTGAAATGAACGGAGTGGATGATTGTATACTGCTCACTTTCATCTATAACAGTATAGGGTACCATAAAAAAGCCTAAGAAGTTTTAAGTTTTAGTTTGTGAAATTTATGATTTTGTCGCACGCGGTTCCAAAAACTTATGATTTTGTCGATCGCTCGCACCAAGTTTTAGCAGTTGAAACTTGATGAAATTTTGAAAACTTGTTAAAACATATTCAAAATGGATCTCCTTTGAAAGCCCTCGTCACAAGAAACACAAATTTAATTTAGATTTTTCATTAAAAAGGTATGAAAGATTAAAACACAAAAGCCAAAAGAAAAATGAGGCTGCATGACCCCCCTGCGTGCTACAAATCCCCTCCGGAGACATAACTATGTGAAAAGCAACGACATATATATAGCGGTGGGGAGGAGGAATAGACGATGTCACATTGTGTTGGCCGCAAGATATGAGGTGTGTTTGGTTTGAGCTCAAGCTGATCCAATTATAATTTAGCTGGCCAAAATATTGGTCAAGGTTTTATTTTTTTAACACAGTACAAACATAAACGCTCATACATTCGCCCTATGAACGCACGCGCACATACCCTACCCCTATGAATACCCCTGAGAGACTGGACCGGCTTGATCCCTGGTGGGCTGATTCCATCACAAGAACCTAACCATGCGAGTTAGGCTCAGCTCGCGGTTAAGGTTTTGGTTGTCGGTGTTTTGATCGATGTTAACAAAAAAAATGAACTGTAGTTTCATCACTGTCTGACTCAACCTGACTGAAATCTTAGTTTTTTCAAAAAGGAGGAAGACCCCTGGCCTCTGCATCTGGACGATGCATGCAGCCACTTTATTAATTATTCACACAAGACCTTACAAAGTAATACATTAATAAGACTAAAGCCACCGTCTAGGCAATATATGTCGCTACCCCTATCCAATTGATGAAATGTGATGCTGATAGTCTGGGCCTAATACCAAACAGACCTCGCAGCCAAACCTAACATCTAAGACCTGAGGTCCCATCCAGGACGCCTGCCGGGTATGGGGCACCCACCGGTCCGGCGCACTCCTCCACCAGGACGCCTGCCTGGTATGAGGCCGCCGTAGCCACCTGCCACCAATCCATCTTCAGAGTTGTACTGTTGCATCTATCTTGCCCGGTCTAGCTGCCGTTGACGCCACCACGACGCCAGACCGCGTCACCCTACTGCGCGAGTCCATCTCCACGCATCGGATGCCGACTCACCACAACGCCAGGCCGTCGAGATCCGCCGCCATCAATGAGTGAGATGACGCACCACTCCACCAAAAATCCATCCTCTGGTCCCTCGATCACGTGTGTATCTCCAATAATGACGCCCCCAAGGGAGAAACGACAACAGAGCGTCGCCGTCATCCGATCATCCGATCTAGGGTTTTCCCCGGAGGTAGCAGAGAGTGGCCTTGAACGTCTCCACGGCGATGCCTTCAAGAAGGGAACGGCGCAGATAGCATCGCCACCGCCTGCCTTGGCAGTAGCCGAAAACAAGTTTTCACCCAGATCTGTTCGAAGGAATCCAACTCTCGTGCATGGCCGCCGCCACCACCAGGCTGAGCGCACGCCACCGCTGGCACCTCCACGATGCCCAGAGGCCTCGAGACTCGCCGCCACCACGCCTGACAGGCAGTCACGGCCAGGCCCGAGCACCACCAGATCCAATCTGGGGTCAAGAGCCCTAGGCCGCAGCGGCTGTCTAGGCGGCACCACCAGACGGGGACAGGCCCTCCAACCTGCCTCAAAGCGAGCCGCCGCCGGAGCTTCGAAGCGCCGCGCCACCAAGCCCACCGGGAGTGACTAAGCCGCCGCGAGAAAGAAGGAAGCCATGCCAGGGGAGAAGCCCCGCCGCCGCCGGCACTGCCTGGGCTTTGCCCAGCGGTGGCTCTCGGCGGCGGCGAGGGGGAGGGGAGGGTGGAGGAAGGCCGGCGGCGGGGGCAGCTAGGGTTCCCCCGTGTCGCCTCGGAGAGGGACGCGGGGGACGGGGGGGGCGGGGGGACGGGGACGGGGGACTAAAATCTTAGTTGAAATGTTTTTCTTAACGACCAAGCGTATTGGTCTAGCTATATGAATTTCAACGGTGACTAAACCTGATTTAACACCCAAGAACTCTGCAAATTTAGGACTGGTCATCCCCGCAAGAAAAGAATTATAGAATTGATCAAATATCTTGATCGAATCCCAGTACAGTCCTAGTGGACGGGCATTAATATCTCACAAAGGGGTTAAAAGGCAGAAAGCCACGAGGTGCATAGTACGTAAAGCGACTGGCCGGAGGATCAAATCAAACGCGGCAGAAATCAAACTGGATGGCTCGGAATTGTTGCTGAGTTGTGACAAAATACGATGTGGACATCCTCCGGGGAGACCTGGCAGTTCGATCCGCTCGCTCATTATCGGCAGCACCATGCTCCGTGCACAATTTCCCACTGCTAGATATACTACTTTCTTACCATGTGTATCCACTCAGGACTGTCTCATTTGAGTGTGGAAAAAGTTTGAGATGTGGATGTTTATATCTGCGTGCTTTCACTTCAACTGTTGGGCGATGATGCATGTATCTCGCACTCATTTCTGATGGATAAATTATTGAGCATGGTGAGCGAGCAATGTTTGCCTCTACACTGCCAATTATTGGCAATGCTAAAGTTACATTTCCGTATTCTTCTGTTTTTTTTAAATGGCAGAATTTCTGCATTCATTAAGAAGAAAAGAGTTGCTCGGTCAATTAGGAAAAACCGAGCGAAAACTAGATTGCCTATTTAATTATGGAGAACCAGGCGAAAACCATCACAACCGTTAAGCGACACAATAAAAAACCTACGCACACCACTTCAAAGGGGACCTCGTCGAGACTGCATGCAGGCGTCATCGTCATCACTTGTAACGAATCAAGGCGGGAGAGGATCTCCATCTGAACTATATAACTCAAAAAGTCTACATGTTAGAGCAACTCTAGCATAGTCATCGTGTGCCCTCCTCCTCCATTAGAGCATCTCCAACAGCCGCCCAACGCGCGGCGCGCTAAAAAGTGCTTTGCAGCGCGCCCATCGCCTGAAAAAGCGCGGCGGGTAGCGCTGGCTCCAGCAGCCACGCTAAAAATTAGCGCGCGTAGCTCCAGCAGCCGCGCTCAATGCAGCGCGCGCTATCGCACGAAATTGCGTACATATTTTTAAATAAAAATGATACATAATAAAATTCATAGATAAAAACGATACATAGATATTTTACATAGTTCCATAGCATAGATAGATGAAAGTACGGTGCAACGACATAAAAAACGACTAGATAGTGCAACTAGAACCTACTCCCAGTCGTCCTCATCATCATCATCCTCGCTGGTCTGGTCCGAGGTAGCGAGCCACATGCCCTCCCAACGAGAATCATTAGAGCATCTCCAGTCGTTGGGCTCCCAGGAGGCGCTAAAAATCGCCGCCTGGGGGCGTACCGGCGCTAACCGCGTGCTGGGGGCGTGATGCTCCCCAGTCGCCGCGCCCACGTTTTTTTTTGAAAAACAAAATCCGGCCCCACATTCGCACAAACAAGGCGCAAATTCAACCAAACTTCGGCGAGTTCATAACATATATAAAATATTTGACAAAAGAAAAAAAACATTACTAGACCCGCCGTCACCCTCGCCATTCCTCGCCGCCCGCCGCCCTTGAAGCTCTACATGCCGAGGAGCCTGTAGAACTGTGTGTAGTCGCCGCCGCCGCCGCCGTCGTCTTCGTCGTCGTCGTCGCCTCCTCCGCGGCCGCCGTCCCTGCTGCACCCCTGCCCAGGGTCGCCGATGCGCGGCGGGTTGGACGGTCCAGGGGCGTCCTCGTCCTCATCACTGTCGAGGATCACCACGCTGTTCTCGTCCTCGCGCCCACGCTGGCGAGCGGCTATCTCCTGCAGGGCTCGGCGCTGGCGGACCATCTCGTCACGGAGGCAGTCGTCCCGCGGCCACTTTAGGGCGGCCTCGTCGGAGAAGCCGCGCCGGACTATGGCCTCATACTCCGCGGGGATGCCGGGCTCGACCTTCGGCCTGACGAGCCGGACAGAGGTGGGGGAGGACTCGGCAATGCGGACGCCGGAGCTGCTGGTGCGCTGGCTGATCGGCGCGTCCTGGGGCTCCGGCTTGACGGGGAGGAGGGATGGAGAGCCCGACGAGCGGCCGGACGAGGAGGAGGACGCCGGGTCCATGCGTCTCGGCGTCCACGAGCCCCCATGCCGGCGGGAGAGGGTGGGGGAGCGGGGTACTCTCAAGCCTGGGCGTGTTGCCGCCCTCGATGTACTCGAGGACGGCCTCCAGCGTGCGGCCGGGCACACCCCACCATCGGCGGCGGCCGTCGGCGTTGAGCCTCCCGGAGGGCACGACGCCGTTGGTGGCCTCGAGCTGCTCGGTGTGGCGGCGACGGAAGTACGGCTCCCACAGCGTGCTGTCGGGGCTGTACCTCGGCCCTTCTCTCGCCGCATGCGGCAGAGAAGCACGTATACGGGCGATCTCCGTGCGACGCGCCGCCCCGGTGGGCGGCGGCGGCACCGGGACCCCGCCGGCGCTTATCCTCCACGCCTGGGCACCCGCATGTCCGGCGGAACCGGGTACTCGGCCTCATAGAGAAGCCGGGCTTCGTCCTCGTGAAGGTGGCGGCGGCCGAAGTCGTTCGCCGCCGCACCATCGCCTAGGAAGCGCTCGGCCATTGGGACAACTGGAAAGGGCGAGAAGAGAGGGAGGAACGGGGGCGTCAGCGGTGGAGAGCGAGGTGTGTGCGTAGCTCACCAGTGCGGGAGGGGGCGGCTTATATAGGCGGCGCTCGCGTGGCCGCCGTGCGTACGCGTGGTGGGCGAGTGACGCGCGTCGGCCCGTCTTCACTGCGCCGCCCGTGAGGCATCAATGGAGGAGGCTGACCGGCGCGGCAGCGCGCGGCAGCTTTGGCATTGATTCCCCCGCGGGAACCGAGGCGATGAGGACGACGAAGCGACAAGAAGAACCGAGTCGCTGCCAAGGAGGGCCCGCCGATTTTCGCACCAAAAACGATTCGGCCGGCGCCCCCAAGCGCCCCCAGCACGTCGGGTTCAGCCTGGGTCCGCCAGCGCCAATTTCGGCCCGAGCCGGCGAAAAAAGGGCCTTTGGGGACGCGACTGGGCCGATTTTTCGGCGCCGGCGGCCAAAAAATCGTCTGGGGGCCTTGCTGGGGGCGCGGCTGGAGATTCTCTTATCCGTAAAGATCGACTGCCCACCTGCTTCAACGGTATCGCACCGCAATAACGCCAGGGCCTTCCGCCGACGCCTGTTCAATCGATCCGCGCGGCGCTTTGCCGTCTGCTCCGCCCAGTAGGCTTGCTCGTTGGCGACATCCTCCGGGTGGCGCCGGTGCCACTCCACCATGCGTCGCTCGTCCTTCTCAGCAATGAGGAGGCGGCGCTGCCGCCGAGTGTGCTCCGCACGGTCCTGGTCCGTGATAAGACGAGGCGGAGGGACGACGTCCTGCGCCTGCTGGCGCGTGTGGACGTCCTGGAAGTTCATCTGCGCGTGCGGCCTGTCTAGGCGTCACGCGGCCGCGTCGTACGCGCGGGCGGCCTCGTGCGCAGTCTGGAAGGTGCCGAGGCCGAGCCGGACGTCGCCGGACCGGATCTCGGCGTAGTACCAGCCGTTGGGGCACTGGCGGACGCCGCGGTAGCCCGACGCTCCTCGGCGGCGTGGCGGCATGGTGGCGCGTCGGTGCCGGGGCGCTGGAGCGGCGAGGAAGCAAAGGGAGCTACGAGAAAGCGGGGGAGAGCGCGCGTGGCAGCGTGGATAGCCGCGTGGCGAGCGCCGCAATTTATAGGCGCGCCGGACGCGGCGCGCCAAATGTAGCGCGCGAGCTGCCGCCTTTTCACGCGCGCGCGCAAGTTTCCCGCCGCCGCTGGAGCGCGTGAAAACGTCCCGTACGTGCTAAAAGGCCAGTTTACCGCGTGCGCACGTCTTTTGGCGCGGCTGTTGGAGATGCTCAGCCGTCGATATGGGGGTTAGGTAGCGAAAATGCAGCCTGACCAAATCGTCAACACAATCACTATCGACATATATTTTGGAGTGCCCTCCATATTTGCCTCTCGAGCCTCCGTGCAGTTTTCAGGGCCTCTTTTGGAGCACCCTCGGTCCATTAAAAAAGTGTGCGATAAAAATTTCAGGATGCTCCAACCCCCATGGCCACCCGCGCTGGACGTGGAACATCCCAGTAAGAGCTTCGCCTCGACCCATGCCATCCCAGTAGGACCTTGTCCATACGGTTTTACCGGAGGCGACGGCGATGGCGATGCTCGGGAGATGGGTGGCTGTCGGTGGAAACGACACCTATGGGATCACTGGGATCCCTTCTACGGTTGGCGGGCGCACGGTTGTGCAAAAAGCGGGTCTAGTAGCCAGCACAAAGATCGTTTACCCAGGTTCGGGCCGTGAGGATGCGTAATACCCTAGTCCTGCTTTGGTGTATATTTGAGTGTTCTTGAGTTCTTGAACTAGCTACGGTGTGTGCGTAGTCCAAAAGATCTGAATCCTTCTCTAGTACGCCTCGGGCCTTCTTTTATAGTCAAAAGGGGTCGCCACAGTGGCATACGGGAAGTGGAAATGTATACAGTGGTTAAGCCTATCCTCTGGCACCTTCGGACAAACGCATTTAATGCGCTGCCGATGTTCCCTTCTTGCTTTATCAGGGACGGCGAGGAAGCTCGTCCCAGCTGTCGCCGCCTTGCCTGGCTCCGACGCGCATCCGAGCTGATGAGGCGTTGTAGTGCCACGTTGGCTGGCTGCTGGGCTGGTGCGGTGGCAGAGTCTTCACGAAGATCTGCATGCCACCACATAGGTGCTTGCTGAGTTGGCCTGGAGGCCGCGCGTCGCCACGCAGGTGCCTGCCCAGCTGGTTGGGCTGGCAGCTGTATGGGAACAGCGATGGAGTCTTGGCAGACATGGGCCTGGCTGCGGCCCCGCGGATGTCTTCGGCAAGGGTCTCGCGGGGCCCCGGCAAGGGTCTTGCCGTGGCATCACGGTCGTCCCCGGCAAGGATCTTGCCAGGGGTCTCGTGGATTTCCTCGGCAAGGATCTCGTCGAGGATCGTCGTCTTCTGGTCCTCATCTGATCTTGTGTGCTTATGATCTTCACAAAGATCTGCATATTGGGGATCGTTGCAGAAATTAAAAAATTTCTACGCATCACCAAGATCAATCTATGGAGAGACTAGCAACGAGAGAGAGGGGAGTGCATCTTCATACCCTTGAAGATCGCGATGCGGAAGCGTTGCAAGAACGCCGTCGGTGGAGTCGTACACGAAGCGATTCAGATCGCGGCCGAATCCGATCTAAGCACCGAACAACGGTGCCTCCGCGTTCAACACACATGCAGCCCGGTGACGTCTCCCGTGCCTTGATCCAGCAAGGAGAGAGGGAGAGGTTGGGGAAGACTCCGTCCAGCAGCAGCACAACGGCATGGTGGTGATGGAGGAGCGTGGCACTCTAGCAGGGCTTCGCCAAGCACTGCGAGAGACGAGGAGGGAGAGGGGTAGGGCTGCGCCAAGAGAGAGGGAGACTCGTGTTTTCTGCAGCCCCAAACCCCCACTATTTATAGGGGAAGGGGAGGGGCTGCGCCCCCATCTAGGGCTCCCCCCTTAGGGGTGGCGGCCAGCCCTAGATGCATCTGGGGGGCGGCCAGAGGGGGAGAGAGGGGGGCGCACCCTAGGTGGGCCTTAGGCCCATCTGAGCCTAGGGTTTCCCCCCTTCCCCCTTCCCAGCGCCTTGGGCCTCTTGTGGGAGGCGCACCAGCCCACTCAGGGGCTGGTCCCTTCCCACTCTTGGCCCACGCAAGCCTCCGGGGCTGGTGGCCCCTCCCGGTGGACCCCCGGAACCCTCAAGTGGTCCCGGTACATTACCGGTGACGCCCGAAACTCTTCCGGTGGCCAAAACCTCACTTCCTATATATTATTCTTTACCTCCGGACCATTCCGGAACTCCTCATGATGTTCAGGATCTCATCCGGGACTGCGAACAACATTCAGTAACCACGTATATCTATTCCATATAACCCTAGCGTCATCGAACCTTAAGTGTGTAGACCCTACGGGTTCGGGAATCATGCAGACATGACCGAGACATCTCTCCGGCCAATAACCAACAACAGGATCTGGATACCCATGTTGGCTCCCACATGTTCCACGATGATCTCATCGGATGAACCACGATGTCGGGGATTCAATCAATCCCGTATACAATTCCCTTTGTCAATCGGTATGTTACTTGCCCGAGATTCAATCGTCGGTATCCCAATACCTCGTTCAATCTCGTTACCGGCAAGTCACTTTACTCGTTCCGTAATGCATGATCCCGTGACTAACTACTTAGTCACATTGAGCTCAATCCAACAGACACTTTCGGAGATACCTGTAGTGTACCTTTACAGCCACCCAGTTACGTTGTGACGTTTGGTACACCCAAAGCATTCCTACGGTATCCGGGAGTTGCACAATCTCATGGTCTAAGGAAATGATACTTGACATTAGAAAAGCTCTTAGCAAACAAACTACACGATCTTGTGCTATGCTTAGGATTGGGTCTTGTCCATCACATCATTCTCCTAATGATGTGATCCCGTTATCAATGACATCCAATGTCCATGGTCAGGAAACCATAACCATCTATTCATCAACGAGCTAGTCAACTAGAGGCTCACTCGGGACATGTTGTGGTCTATGTATTCACACATGTATTACGGTTTCCAGTTAATACAATTATAGCATGAACAATAGACAATTATCACGAACAAGGAAATATAATAATAACCATTTTATTATTGCCTCTAGGGCATATTTCCAACAGTCTCCCACTTGCACTAGAGTCAATAATCTAGTTCACATCACTATGTGATTGCAATGAATCCAACACCCATGGTGTTTTATCATATCACGCTTGTGAGAGAGGTTATTAGTCAACGGGTCTGAACCTTTCAGATCCGTGTGTGCTTTACAAATCTCTATGTCATCTCCTAGATGCAGCTACCACGCGCTATTTGGAACTATTCCAAATAACTGCTCTACTATACGAATCCGGTCTACTACTCAGAGTCATCCAGATTAGTGTCAAAGTTTGCATCGGCGTAACCCTTTACGACGAACTCTTTTACCACCTCCATAATCAAGAAAATTTCCTTAGTCCACTAGTTACTAAGGATTACCTTGACCGCTGTCCTATGATCCATTCCTGGATCACTCTTGTACCCCTTGACTGACTCATGGCAAGGCACACTTCAGGTGCGGTACACATCATAGCATACTGTAGAGCCTACGTCTAAAGCATAGGGGACGACCTTCGTCCTTTCTCTCTCTTCTGCCGTGGTCAGGTATTGATTCTTACTCAATACTCACACCTTATAACACAGCCAAGAACTCCTTCTTTGACGATCTATTTTGAACTCCTTCAAAATCTTGTCACGGTATGTATTCATTTGAAAGTACTATTAAGCGATTTGATCTATCCTTATAGATCTTGATGCTCAATGTTCAAGTAGCTTAATACAGGTTTTCCATTGAAAAACACTTTTCAAACAACCCTATATGCTTTCCAGAAATTCTACATCATTTTCGATCAACAATATGTCAACAACATATACTCATCAGAAATTCTATAGTGCTCCCACTCACTTCTTTGGAAATACAAGTTTCTCATAAACTTTGTATAAACCCAAAATCTTTGATCATCTCATCAAAGCGTATATTCCAACTCCGAAATGCTTACTCCAGTCCTTACAAGGATCGTTGGAGCTTTGCATACTTGTTAGCATCTTTCAGGATTGACAAAAACTTCTGGCTGTATCACATACAACCTTTCCTCAAGAAAATCATCGAGGAAACAATGTTTTGACATCCTATCTGCAAGATTTCATAAATGATGCGGTAACTGTTGATATAATTCCAACAGACTCTTAGCATCGCTACGAGTGAGAAAGTCTCATCGTAGTCAACTCCTTGAACTTGTCATAAAACATCTTAACGACAAGTCGAGCTTTCTTAATGGTGATACTTACCATCATTGTCCGTTTTCCCTTTTAAAATCCATCTGTACCCAACAGCCTTACGACCATCAAGTAGTTCTTCCAAATTCTATACTTTGTTTTCATACATGGATCCTCTCGGATTTTATGGCCTCGAGCCATTCGTCGGAATCCGGGCCCACCATAGCTTCTCCATAGTTCGTAGGTTCATTGTTGTCTAGCAACATGACTTCCAAGACATGATTACCGTACCATTATGACGTAGTACACATCCTTGTCAACCTACGAGGTTTGGTAGTGACTTGATCTGAAGTTTCATGATCACTATCATCAACTTCCACTTCAATTGGTGTAGGCTCCACAGGAACAACTTCTTGTGCCCTGCTGCACACTAGTTGAAGTGACGGTTCAATAACCTCATCAAGTCCCCACCATCCTGCCACTCAATTCTTTCGAGAGAAACTTTTCCTCGAGACAAGACCCGATTCTAGAAACAATCCCTTTTGCTTCCGGATCTGAGACAGGAGGTATACCCAACTGTTTTTGGGTGTCCTATGAAGATGCATTTATCCACTTTGGGTTCGAGCTTATCAGCCTGAAACTTTTTCACATAAGCATCGCAGCCCCAAACTCTTAAGAAACGACAGCTTAGGTTTCTCTAAACCATAGTTCATATGGTGTCGTCTCAACGGAATTGCGTGGTGCCCTATTTAAAGTGAATGCGGTTGTCTCTAATGCCTAACCCATAAACGATAGGTAATTCGATAAGAGACATCATGGTATGCACTATATCCAATAGGGTGCAGTTATGATGTTCAGACACACCATCACACAATGGTGTTCCAGGCGGTATTAGTCGTGAAACAATTTCCATAATGTCTTAATTGTGTGCCAAACTCGTAACTCAGACATTCATCTCTATGATCATATCATAGACATTTATCCTCTTGTCACGATGATCTTCAACTTCACTCTGAAATTACTTGAACCTTTCAATAATTCAGACTTGTGTTTCATCAAGTAAATATACTTAGCATCTACTCAAATCATCTGTGAAGTAAGAACATAACGATATCCACTGCGTGCCTCAGCACTCATTAGACTGCACACATCAAAATGTATTACTTCCAACAAGTTGCTCTCTTGTTCCATCTCACTGAAAACGAGGCCTTTCAGTCATCTTGCCCATGTGGTATGATTTGCATGTCTCAAGTGATTCAAAATCAAGTGAGTCCAAACGATCCATCTGCATGGAGTTTCTTCATGCATATATACCAATAGACATGGTTCGCATGTCTCAATCTTTTCAAAAACGAGTGAGTCCAAAGATCCATCTACATGGAGCTTCTTCATGCGTTTTATACCAATATGACCCAAATGGCAGTGCCACAAGTATGTGGTACTATCATTACTATATTATATCTTTTGGCGTGATCATGTGTATCACTACGATCGAGATTCAATAAACCATTCATTTTAGGTGCAAGACCATTGAAGGTATTATTCAAATAAACAGAGTAACCATTATTCTCCTTAAATGAATAACCATATTGCGATAAACATAATCCAATCATTCTATGCTCAATGCAAACACCAAATAACAATTATTTAGGTTTAACACCAATCTCGATGGTAGAGGGAGCATGCGATGCTTGATCACATCAACCTTGGAAACACTTCCAACACATATCGTCATCTCACCTTTAGTTAGTCTCCATTTATTCCGTAGCTTTTTATTTCGAGTTACCAACACTTAGCAACCGAACCGGTATCTAATACCCTGGTGCTACTAGGAGTACTAGTAAAGTACACATTAATATAATGTATATCCAATATACTTCTGTCGACCTTACCAGCCTTCTCATCTACCAAGTATCTAGGGTAGTTCTGCTTCAGTGACCGTTCCCCTCATTACAGAAGCACTTAGTCTCGGGTTTGGGTTCTACCTTGGGTTTCTTCACTAGAGCAGCAACTAATTTGTCGTTTCATGAAGTATCCCTTCTAGCCCTTGCCCTTCTTGAAACTAGTGATTTTACTAACCATCAACAATTGATGCTCCTACTTGATATCTACTTTCGCGGTGTCAAACATCGCAAATAGCTCAAGGAACATCATATGTATCCATGATATGTTATAGTTCATCACGAAGCTCTAGTAGCTTGGTGGCAGTGACTTTGGAGAACCATCACTATCTCATCTGGAAGACAACTCCCACTCGATTCAAGCAATTGTAGTACTCAGAAAATCCGAGCACATGCTCAACAATTGAGCTTTTCTCCCTTAGTTTGCAGGCTTAAGAAACTTGTCGGAGGTCTCACACCTCTTGACATGGGCACGAGCCTAAAATCCCAATTTCAGCTCTTGGAACATCTCATATGTTCCGCGACGTTTCAAAATGTCTTCCGTGCCTCAATTCTAAACCGTTTAACATTACGCACTGAACTATCACGTAGTCATCAAAACGTGTATGTCTGATGTTCGCAACATCCACAAACGACGCTCGAGGTTCAGCACACCGAGCAGTGCATTAAGGACATAAGCCTTCTGTGCAGCAATGAGGACAATCCTCAATTTACGGACCCAGTCCGCATAATTGCTACTATCAACTTTCAACTAAATTTTCTCTAGGAACATATCTTAGTAGAACTAAAGCGTAAGCTACGACATAATTTGCAAAGACCTTTTGACTATGTTCATGATAATTAAGTTCATCTAATCAAATTATTTAATGAACTCCCACTCAGATAGACATCCCTCTAGTCATCTAAGTGATACATGATCCGAGTCAACTAGGCCGTGTCCGATCATCATGTGAGACGGACTAGTCATCATCGGTGAACATCTCCATGTTGATCGTATCTACTATATGACTCATGTTCGACCTTTCGGTCTCTTGTGTTCCGAGGCCATGTCTGTACATGCTAGGCTCGTCAAGTCAACCTAAGTGTTTCGCATGTGTAAATCTGGCTTACACCCATTGTATGCGAACGTTAGAATCTATCACACTCGATCATCACGTGGTGCTTCGAAACAATGAACCTTCGCAACAGTGCACAGTTAGGGGGAACACATCTCTTGAAATTTTAGTGAGGGATCATCTTATTTATGCTACCGCCATTCTAAGCAAATAAGATGTAAACATGACAAACATCACATGCAAATCATAAAGTGACATGATATGGCCAATATCATCTTGCGCCTTTTGATCTCCATCTTCGAGGCGCGGCATGATCACCTTCGTCACCGGCATGACACCATGATCTCCATCATCATGATCTCCATCATCGTGTCTTCATGAAGTTGTCTCGCCAAATATTACTTCTACTACTATGGCTAACGGTTAGCAATAAAGTAAAGTAATTACATGGCGTTTTTCATTGACACGCAGGTCATACAATAAATTAAGACAACTCCTATGGCTCCTGCCGGTTGTCATAATCATCGACATGCAAGTCGTGATTCCTATTACAAGAACATGATCAATCTCATACATCACATATATATAATTCATCACATCCTTTTGGCCATATCACATCACATAGCATACCCTGCAAAAACAAGTTAGACGTCCTCTAATTGTTGTTGCATGTTTTACGTGGCTGCTATGGGTTTCTAGAAAGAACGTTTCTTACCTACGCAAAAGCCACAACGGTGATATGCCAATTGCTATTTACCCTTCATAAGGACCCTCTTCATCGAATCCGATCCGACTAAAGTGGGAGAGACAGACACCCGCTAGCCACCTTATGCATCAAGTGCATGTCAGTCGGTGGAACCTGTCTCACGTAAGAGTACGTGTAAGGTCGGTCCGGGCCGCTTCATCCCACAATGCCGCCGAATCAAGATAAGACTAGTAATGGTAAGCAAATTGAACAAATCATCGCCCACAACTACTTTGTGTTCTACTCGTGCATAGAATCTACGCATAGACCTAGCTCATGATGCCACTGTTGGGGAACGTTGCAGAAATTAAAAAATTTCTACGCATCACCAAGATCAATCTATGGAGAGACTAGCAACGAGAGAGAGGGGAGTGCATCTTCATACCCTTGAAGATCGTGATGCGGAAGCGTTCCAAGAACACGGTCGGTGGATTCGTACACGAAGTGATTCAGATCGCGGCCGAATCCGATCTAAGCACCGAACAACGGTGCCTCCGCATTCAACACACATGCAGCCTGGTGACGTCTCCCGTGCCTTGATCCAGCAAGGAGAGAGGGAGAGTTGGGGAAGACTCCGTCCAGCAGCAGCACAACGGCATGGTGGTGATGGAGAAGCGTGGCACTCCAGCAGGGCTTCGCCAAGCACTGCGCGAGACGAGGAGGGAGAGGGGTAGGGCTGCGCCAAGAGAGAGGGAGACTCGTGTCTTCTGCAGCCCCAAAACCCCCACTATTTATAGGGGAAGGGGAGGGGCTACGCCCCCATCTAGGGCTCCCCCCTTAGGGGTGGCGTCCAGCCCTAGATGCATCTGGGGGGCGGCCAGAGGGGGAGAGAGGGGGGGCGCACCCTAGGTGGGCCTTAGGCCCATCTGAGCCTAGGGTTTCCCCCTTCCCCCCTTCCCTGCGCCTTGGGCCTCTTGTGGGAGGCGCACCAGCCCACTCAGGGGCTGGTCCCTTCCCACTCTTGGCCCACGCAAGCCTCCGGGGCTGGTGGCCCCTCCCGGTGGACCCCCGGAACCCTCCGGTGGTCCCGGTACATTACCGGTGACGCCCAAAACTCTTCCGGTCGCCAAAACCTCACTTCCTATATATTATTATTTACCTCCGGACCATTACGGAACTCCTCGTGACGTCCGGGATCTCATCTAGGACTCCGAACAACATTCGGTAACCACGTATATCTATACCTATAACCCTAGCGTCATCGAACCTTAAGTGTGTAGACCCTACGGGTTCAGGAATCATGCAGACATGACCGAGACATCTCTCCGGCCAATAACCAACAGCGGGATCTGGATACCCATGTTGGCTCCCACATGTTCCACGATGATCTCATCGGATGAACCACGATGTCGGGGATTCAATCAATCCCGTATACAATTCCCTTTGTCAATCGGTATGTTACTTGCCCGAGATTCAATCGTCGGTATCCCAATACCTCGTTCAATCTCGTTACCGGCAAGTCACTTTACTCGTTCCGTAATGCATGATCCCGTGACTAACTACTTAGTCACATTGAGCTCATTATGATGATGCATTACCGAGTGGGCCCAGAGATACCTCTCCGTCATACGGGGTGACAAATCCCAGTCTCGATTCGTGCCAACCCAACAGACACTTTCGGAGATACCTGTAGTGTACCTTTATAGCCACCCAGTTATGTTGTGACGTTTGGTACACCCAAAGCATTCCTACGGTATCCGGGAGTTGCACAATCTCATGGTCTAAGGAAATGATACTTGACATTAGAAAAGCTTTTAGCAAACGAACTACACGATCTTGTGCTATGCTTAGGATTGGGTCTTGTCCATCACATCATTCTCCTAATGATGTGATCCCGTTATCAATGACATCCAATGCCATGGTCAGGAAACCATAACCATCTATTGATCAACTAGCTAGTCAACTAGAGGCTCACTAGGGACATGTTGTGGTCTATGTATTCACACATGTATTACGGTTTCCAGTTAATACAATTATAGCATGAACAATAGACAATTATCATGAACAAGGAAATATAATAATAACCATTTTATTATTGCCTCTAGGGCATATTTCCAACACTGCATGCCACCATGGAGGTGCCTCCCGAGCCTTGGTTCCAATGTGGTTGATGGTGTTGGAATCCTTGGGCTCAAGGGTGGCGCGCTCTGCTAGTGTTGGGCAAGTTGCCCCGACAAGGCTCTTGCCAGGGCTGCGGAGGCCGCCCCGGCAAGGGTCTTGCCGGGGGAGTCCACCTCGCCATCTTGCTCCTTGTGTCTCTGGTCTTGACGCTGCTTTGCCCGTCTTTTGCCTTTGGCTTCCCCCTCTGCCCTACTTAGTGTGGCCGCAGGTGCGGCTATGACTGCCCGTCCACAAGTAAAGGGGTAAAAAGGAGAGCCCCTACTTTTGTACACTGACAGCGGCAAACAATGAAGAAGGTGTTGCAGTGGTGGACCACAGCAGGAGGGGCTCCGCCTCGCGCGCCTTTGCTCGCGGCCAAATCAACGGATCGTGCAAGCAGTAGTCAGAGGGTCGCGCCTCCATCATCAGGTCATAGTTGGTCATAGTCGGTCATAGCGGTCGCTCCTGCCGTCCAAGCACAACTCAGTAGCGGGTCCCAATTGTAAGATATTTTTGCAAATTGAATTTTGTCGAATATGAGTTTGCATGTTGCCTCCGGAGCCTGGAATGAGCTTGAAACTGATTTTGGAGGCTATGGTTTTAGCAACTCTACTAGAGTTGCTCTTGCAGATATAGAATTGTAGTGTCACGCGTCGACGCAAGGAGTTGTAGTCCGCTACGAACAAATGGGAAAAAGTGTAAATTTACAATAATGTCCCTAATGATAACTAGATTAGTTCTTCATTATTGCGAAAAACTTTTGCATTTTTCAAGTCCCTATATTAGTAAAAAAATCAAGCTCAAGTCCCTATATTAGTAATTGTGTTCAATTTTTCTATATGAGTTATTACTTATTTACTTTTTTTCCATCAAATGCAAGCTACTCGCATGTGGCTCTGGGCATAGGGCCTAAGACAAAGCCTAGTCAAATTCGTAGAGAAAATGGAAAAATTAAGTGACATTATTCTTCCAAGAGTGATCATGCTCACAGTTATTTTCTGACGTCGTTGGCTGCCCTTCGTGGGTCTGTCATGTACCTCTTGCCATGCCTTCTTCTATAAGATGTCGTCCACAACTAATTTTTTTCACACGAAACGTCAAACTTTGGCTTTAGACTAATAAAGCCCATACGTCGAGTACAAGGTGCCCATAAAATAGCTTACAAGCAAACAGTAAAAGAGAAAAAGGAAAGTCCCAGCTTGATGCCGATGATGCCTTCCAACGCGAACGGAGCACCAGAGTAGGGGTAAAATGCACGGTCTTGAGGTGAAGACGCAGCCAGCTGGATAGAAGATGGGCTCATCCAAATCATAAGGGGGTTGACGGGGTTATACCTAAGGAGTAGGCACAAGGACACATATGGCCCAGCTAAACTTGCAGGTCAAGTAAGGATACGGTCCAAGGAGAATGTGGGCCTAGGGACAACACACCAAGCCCATTGGAGTTACAACTCTGGGCGTTGAGCATCAGGGGGATATTTTGCCAAGCAGCCAGTGCCTTAGACCCGTGACGGACAAGACCCAACAGTAGATCGTCAGGGAGCCGGTATTAGTTGGACTACCTATAATCGGCTGAGTCCTAGACCCCCATGATGCATTCTACTGCGACATTACTCAACGGAGGTATAATCAGCTTAAATACGGTAGTTACTAGTCACAGTAACCATGATCAGTCGATCATGCATGCGACCATTAATAGCATTTATACCAGCCCGTAAAGGCACCCCCTCGTAGCGCACTCTATATAAATTAGGAGTAGGGCACCGGGCTGAGGGTTGAAATCTCTTGCACTATAACCTACGCCAAGAGAAAGAACATCACACAAGAGTAGAGGGCTTAAACATGTATAATTCCTTGAGTGTACACCCATCCGTACTGATCGATAGATACAATTGCCTCTACACTCACACCCCCGTGGTATTATCAGGATTATATCCACAACAGTTGGCGTCCACCATGGGGCAAGCGTCTGTTGACATCATGGTGATGGTGCCTTCATCGACTCCCTCCGGCAGCATTTGTTTCGGCGTCCTAGAATTCATCATCGACGGCTCAGTGTGGCATCCTGATGCCCTGCTGAACAGCGCCGACCTACCAGTGCTTGGGAGCATCCCCTACCGGGCCAATGGCTCGAGAATCTTGAGCCTTCGGCTTCTGGTTTCGTAGCACCCGGCTGGATTGGTGCCGCGGCACCACAGGAAGCGCTCGAGCAAGCCTCGCCCACAGTTCCGTCGTTCTACGAGCCAACTCGTTAGGATGATGGACACCGACTCCTCTCCGTTGAAGACCGGCTCTGGGGGAAAGATAGCTGCAGGACTCAGGGTTTTGTAGTCGAAGTTTTCATGGCTAGCGCATCCGCCCCAAGTCTAGCCTTCATGGGGGTGCACCAATCGATCCATCTGTTGCAGCCAACAATGCCATGGCCGGTGAGCGGCAGCACGTCGGCCCACAAATCACTGGGGAGGAGCGAGAGGTCGCGGAGCAGCTTCTCAATACTGATATTCATTGGGACTCACCGCCTGACAAAGCCCTAGAGGCGGCGCGCTAGACCACCTTGGTTGAGCGCGCTAGTAGTGAACATTCGGTAACATCAGCAATCAGCCCGATCTATAGTTCGGCGTGGGCGGGACATGAACAACAATTTCATAGTCGGAGGCCTGGGCGACCTCCGTGTTCTCCGCACCCCGACGGAAAACGTTTGGGATGCAACCAGATTGGCAGACGCAATCCAGCAACCTGGAGATGGAGTCGTTGTTGATGGCATTTTATAGCTATCAAATTTCCTGAAGGAAACAGTCGCACAAAATGAGCTAATTTCTCAGTTTCGTGACTGACTGGCTTCCCATCGAGTGCTTGGAGGAACTGAAAATCGGGTGCCAATGGTAGCCTCCTTAGATCGTCGACCGTCGGCCACGGGGCGGGCAGGCGGGCCGAAGTTGGGCTTGAACCATCGTCGTGTCATCCACTACAAGAAATATGTCAACTTGTGACCTTGACTATTGGTCACTGAATGGTCATTATTTTTCATTTGTGACCTTTTTGTGACCAAAAACAGATGGTCAAAAGCTGATGGTCGTAAACTGAAATTAACGGCCTTCTCTGTGGGAAGGTCGTAGACGTTTACGACCAAAATATGCCTATTGTTTTGTTTTGGTCACTAGCAGCCTCCCCAGGCCACGTAGGCATCCGACGTGGCAATCTGATGTGGCACAAGAATCAGCCCGGTCCAATTCGGTGTTTTACATGGGCCGAGCCCATTAATTCAGCCCATTTATATATTTTTTCCTATGAATTTTTTGTCAGCTAAATGGACCAAGCCCAACATTGCAGCCTTTTTATTTTTGGGCCATGGCCTTTTTGTCTCAACAATTTCATTTTTTTTCTTTTTTTCTAAATTGGGTTCACTAGTCAGGTGGGTCCCCATTGTCAGGTTCTAGTACTGGGTCCTAGCCGTCAGGGCAATATTCTTCATTTTTTTATTCCACGCAAATAAATACCTGGTATTTAAATTGGCACACAGAAAACACACGAAATACTTCAAATATTATCAACCATCAAAGTGCTACATCATATAACACACATACAAATGTGATAAGCATCAAGTTTACAATCATATAACAAGCTCCACAAGTGTACAATCACATGAGCCAGTTCTGCTCCACAAGTGTACAATCACAAGTTCTGCTACATCATACACACATACGAACTATGCTTCACGAAGAAACATGAGCAGTATAAAGGGCTTCATTAATGCAAAACTTGACAGTTGACAGCAATGTTAGAACTATGCTTCCTTCGACTTCTTTGTCCTGATCAGCATCTGCACGTTACAGAACAATATTGATCAATTATAAGCCACAACTTCAAATGCCCATACAATTTGTAGTTACTAAAAAAACAAAGCAAGCGAGTACTCAGGAGCTTTGGTTAAAACCCGTCTAAACAGAGATAAAAACTGGCAAACTATACATCCACTTACAACATAGCAAAAGGAAAGAAAATTACACATGATTAAGTAATATATATCATTCATGTTGGAACAAAGAGCAGACTAACTGACACAATGTGGTAACTAAATCATTCAATCCCTGAGACTGATTGGATGTCAGTTTCTTTTACTGCCAGTACCTATTGGTAAATTAAATTACTAATCAGAGGAAATATTTAAGCAGCCCAATTACCTACCAGATCATTGTACTTACACTTCCTAATCAGATCACCTAATAGGAGATACTATTAAGAATGAAAAGATGATTGAACACTGAAAGAGGTTAGCAAGTTGCTTGTTGGTTTCATCACAAGTACCAGGAGTATTTTTAAACCTACGCAAGTCATTTTTAAACCTATGCAAGTACCAGGAGTATTCCAATCCTTTCCAGTGCAAGTACTCCAAATTTGTTTGAGTAGCAAATCTAGGAGTACTGGAGAACTCCAAGTTAAATGTACTCAAAGCAACCAGCAAAATCTCTCAATACCGGTCCCAACAAGTAATCAGAATACAGCAGCAACAAGTACCAGGAATAAATCACATAAGTAACAAGAACAGAGAAAGAAAATGTAGAAGTGGCAGCGAGGCATGAATGGTGTCCTGAGTTACTGCTGCATCGGCCGTAACAGAGGCCGAGGAACTCGCTGTGATGGGTTGCAGCATCTGTGCTGATGCAGTCTCAGCCACAGGCTCCTCCTCACACCTGAAGTTAAACACGCAGGTTGGTCAGCAGAACTACAGCAGTTTAGCTTTTGGAGATGACGAATAACTCAAATTACCCTTGATATTTGTTTTAAAAAAATTAACCTTCTAGTATGGCCATGTTAATAGATAAAATTAACCTTTTCCCTTTTACTTTCTATGAAAAAGGTAAGAGACCTGAATTCTACATGCAGCTTCTGTAGACATAAATCCAAGAGAAATACATCTCTGTAGTGCATGGCAATGGCAGTTAGGATCAAGCAGGTTTTACATTCGAGTCCAGAAATATCAAGGTTCTATAAGCTTAAATTTCAGAGACCTGATTGACACTGTAGGTTCTATAAGCTTAAATTTCAGAGACCTGATTCAATTCAGAAAAGGAGTGGGAGCTTATTTTAGAGGGAAGCGAGTGAGTGAACATGTTATTAGGCTTAATTACCAGGATTTGGAAGAGAACGCTGGTGGAGAAGATGCACGCAAGGCCACCAAGCCAGCTGTAACAGCAGCAGGAGCAGCAGTTAATTGGAGGAAACAAACCAAATGGGATAGCTGATGAACGCGGCAAACAGTCGAACAATGGATGTACTTACACTGTCAAGGCAGAAATCGATCAAGAGTAAATTGACAGCAGCAGCATCATCATCATCCAGGCAGCCAAATGTGCTCCCAAACCAGGCAGTTTACCTAATATTGACCATCCAATGCCACTGTAAAGACCTGAAATACATGCAATGATTTAACAGGATATTTTTGTGCAGAGCAAAGTAACATATGGGCATCAGAAATATGTTGCTTTAGAATGCAGAGCAAAGTAAACCTCTCAACTCCACTAGTTATTATTATGAGTACAATGATCCCCTTTGATACCATCATACATGAATTAGAATCTCTAAAGTATGTCAATCGGGGATGATAACATGAAGCAGGCACAGCAACAGAATGAAGTGAAATCTTTATGCAAGCCCATGTATTTTGGTATAAAGAAGCATTGAAGCAATTAAAAGTAAGCTTCTAGATCTATGTTTGGACGACAAAAAATTGTACAAGCTGAGTTATTTGATGAAATAATCCAAGCCTTTAGGCTCCTGCGGGATATGCTCTTAATGTAGACAGTGCGTAGAACCACTATGGACAGTTGGACACAATCACAGTAAGATCTTATCTAATGTAGATGTATTGTCTTTGTCAGGATCACAAGCTATATGGATCATGATGGACTGTTACTAATAGCTGAATGGCAATCTAAGATGGGATGGAATGATTATAAAAAGGAAATCTGAAGGGCGGAAAACTGAACCCCCAACCCACCGAGACCAGCCAACCAGGGATGCTCAGCACATAAGTCAGACCATATAATACAAGTCCGGATAGATGAATTTCGAGTCATCTACAGCGGTCGATCACATCAGTGGTGCTCCGAATCGCATTCCTAAACTAGAGCACGAGCATGAGGGGAAGAAGCCCGTCGGAAGGAGGAACGAACGGGTCACCTGCACGGCTCGGACGGCGAAGGCCGGGCGCTGCGCCGGATCCTTGGCCAGCTCGAGGAGGCGCTTGTGCGTGAGCACGTCCTCCGCCCTCTCCACGTTCACATCCATCGCGTAGCTGCACACAAACCCGAAACGCCAAAATCGAGAATCATCACTCATCAGCACCGCCGCGTCGCAGCCGTCAGCAGGAGGGACCGGGAGGAGGGCAGGGCGCGTTACCGTGCGGGGACGCGGTTGAAGTGGCTCCAGAGGTCATCGTCGAAGCTGGGGAGGATGGTTATTTGGGTAGAGGAAAGCACTGTAGAAAATGGATACCATTTGGACATGCCAAAGTGGTACTTCCTTCACAAAGTGTTTTCCTGAACAGAATAGGAAAATGAATATTTTTGAATTATTTTTGAACTACGCAAGGAAGGTTTTTTACATATTTGACAAAGATATGACCCAAAGAATTTATGAGATTTTTTTGGGAATTTTGGGAATGACAGAAATATAGGTTGCTTCACAACCTAGGGCAAAAACTGCCACATGGACATGACACATAGGCAAAACTGATGAGGTGGCGCCTAGTCATAGCAACCCACCACAATTTACAAGGTTATGACCATCTATATTGGTCATGATCAGCTAGAAATAAGGTAGCAGACCAGTGCTATCTGCTTTATGACCATTTCGTGTAAGGAAATTACGACCTTTCTGACCAAAATGGTCGTTATAGTTTAGGGTTTGGAGCCCCCCGAACAGCTTTTGACCAATTGGTCTGGAATGGTCATAGATCTATGACCAATTCTTCCAGGGTCACTGACAGAAGGTCACTAGTTGACATATTTCTTTATAGTGATCAAGAGGTTCCTCCTCGGGGACGTGATGACCTTTCTCCATGGTGTCGAGTGGATTCCCCTCAACATCATGATGACGTCTCACCATGCAGGCATAGAGATGTTTCCTGTGGGAGGGATGATTACTCGCCCCGAAGACAGAGGACTCCTCCTCATTGTCATCATGATTCACCATGCTGCCAGGATGACTACCGCTATCATCGTGATGATTCACCTCGCAGTCAGGACGGTTCCCCCGGTTTCGAGTGCTGTTCGGAAAATAAAATTTACAATTTCCTAAATTGTTGTCTCTTGTTTTCCGACTGCTATAACTTTGAGAGTTGTAGTGCTCTTGGAGGCAATGCCACACTAAGGTGCTACGCCTGACCCCGGGGCTAAGGGCCAGCTGACATGCTCCCCATTTTTTTCTTTCAATCTTAGCTAAAAAATCAAAGTAAGTTAACTCAGAGCTTGTGGCAATATCCTTATCCCCAACCTATAGTATGTCTGCTTAGTTGGCAAGAAATAATAGCCAAACGAAAACCGACGCAAAAGATTCAAATGGGAAACAGTCGAAAAGGACATAGCAAATCCAATTAAACAGAAGTACTTGACTAGGATAAAACTTAAGTAGCACCACCACCACCATCGGTCGGACTTAATGTTTTACAACTTTCACTCCCATCCCGAGGCTAATTTAAATCATTGTTTTTTGAGCTCATAGCCCGTCGGGCTCGTCCTCATTATCTTGAATGTCTTCAACGGTTTCCTCCACGAAGTCGTCCAGATCAAAAGGTGGCTACCCGGCTGGCAGGATACGGGAACTTCGGGAAGTGCTTATCAATTTCGCCTTGGTTTTCTTCATCGTCAAGGGGGAGACCTTTTACCACCAAAAAAGTACTAACCTTCCACCACCAACGTTTTGGTCCCCTGGCCTCGTCACCTCAGGCTCACTAGGTCCCCCTTGAAGCTAGATCAGATGACCCTGGACTCATTCTCCCTAGGTAACCTGGTTGAGTAAGCATTTATTTATTGCATAAGGTTCTTCATTCTAAGTACAAATTGGTATTTTGGTGTTCAGATGATACTTCACTTACTTAACCAATATTTATGTTTATGCGTACCATATTTCCATAAGAATCTAGATTTGTGTTATTATTCTTTGAGTGGAATCTAGATTTTTATCAGTACATTCTTTTTTGCACCCCTTTTGGTGCCTCAAAGAATGACATCATAACCCAAATTTGTGATTACGGTGTGGATCTGTATAAGCTAGCCCCCGTAGATCACAAGCTTGCCTTTCCAACCGTTGAACAATTTCCTAAACTGAACATCAACCCCTTTCCGCTTCTTATTCAGGAGTTTGCGATGGTGAATGGGGGTGACAATGCATCGATATGGAAAACACATTAGTTGATGACCAAATAGCTTTTTATTGGTCTTCTGCCTCTTTGGACCGACCAGAGCAGAATATTTTACCTTTATAAAAGTTAGTTCTCTGGCCCTGAGAGTTACTCTAACTAGAAACTTGTATCTACATCATCGTGATGCACAGAACTGTATATCTATTCAAGTTTGAGGATGAAGTTCAAGTACTAAAGTAGAAAAGATCGAATGAAAAGCCACAATCGACGAAAATAGGAATACATGTCTGCACACATAGCCTACTATTGAACCGTCATCTAAACTGGTTGT
The DNA here is from genome assembly GCF_018294505.1 of Triticum aestivum. Classification (NCBI taxonomy): domain Eukaryota; kingdom Viridiplantae; phylum Streptophyta; class Magnoliopsida; order Poales; family Poaceae; genus Triticum; species Triticum aestivum. The sequence goes on from NC_057802.1 coordinate 99,135,335, forward strand.
ACGTATCCCGTGTTACCATCTCCCTTTGGTTGCACCCAAGGGAACCTTCAAAAATTGTGTGCCTTTACTCTGTCAAAAACATAATCATTCCAACAGTTTTAGCAAGCCCAAAGTAAAGCACTAACTCCCACGCACAATCATGCCATTGTCTTAGGCTCAACCCTACTCAACTAGTTGCCAAACATATTTGATACTCCTATACTAGTAGGCGGAGGCAAATTAAAAGCCACATGAATCATACGCCACAGTAACTTAGCAAGCAGGCAAGAATAAACAAATAACGTAATGTTTGGTCCTGATCACAGAAAGAACATTGTTTACTACCCTGTGACCTTTGCTTTGCCAAATTGTCTTTAGTGAGAATAACCCCTTATGCACAAACCACATAAAAATAATAGTCTTTAGTTGTACTTCAGTTTCCTATGCATGCTTAGAACGAACACCCCAGTCTAGAGTTAATTAAATCCACATACATAGATTTAACAGAAAACAGAATAGAAGACATCAACATCCAACGAAATATGTCTGGCTCATTGGTTAAGGTGACCTCCCATCAACCTTTGTGCTAAATGTAACCAGGCGGTCCATTTATCTCCGATCAAAACCGGATATTTAAAGGACGTGTCCCATTATTACGCTCACAAAAGCATCCTTGTATTGCATAATAATATTGTAAAGAGACGGATATTGTAAAGCTAAAGGCGTATCCTCAAGCCAGGAATCTTCCCAAAAACGCGTGGTACGACCATCTTTTACATGTCATGCTCCTTAAAGATGCTTCATAACGATTACGATATCATTCGTATAATGTAGGATGACAATCCCACCATCCACCAGGCAGGGGTGAGACCACCAAGGCACCAACCAATGTGAAGACCCGCAGATAACCTATAAAATATACGCTTATATGCCTATGGAAAACGATATCATTGTAGCCAAATAGACAGAGTCGCAAAACACAAGGGATGGATACAGCTACTAAAATTAGTGCTCCGAGGCGTTGGCCCAACCCATTAAGCGACGGACTGAAGAGGACCTCTGTACTCGACCACCTTCCGCATCCGGGGATGTACAGTACGTACGTGGAGGGACCCTTTGGTTGGTCTGGCAGTGGCATCTGATCTGATGGTGCCGTCACTTTGCCATTTCAGGTCAATCACTAGAAACGCATGCATTCGAGAGCAATGCACGCAACGGGAAGTCTTATCCGGCAAGTGATCGATCGATCCGTTGGCGCGACGCGGGAAATTCAACGCAGACGTCCAGTCAGGACCTACGTACGTCTTGCTCACAACCAAGCGTTCCAATCACGTCTCAATTTGAGCTCAAATTCCATGATCTAGTAAGAAGATTCATCAACTTAATAATCGGTTAATCAACCTTGCAATCAGAACAACGATCGACCCTCACGTTACAAGCTCCACAGACGTACTGTAGTTAGCTGTGGAAATCAAGCTCTCACGAATCATCATCATGAAACTAAATACTCCAGTATATACGCACGAAAGAACTTGAGAACGCAAGCTAGTGGCCAACGCCCGGGCTCGGCACCGATCCGAGCATCCTACTGCTGCGCTGCGCGAAGACGGCCATCGTCGGCGGCGACATCAGCTGGGGCAGCGGCAGCGGGGGCCTCTGAACGAGCGCTTCTTGCAGAGACGACGCTGTTCCCACTGAGCCGGTGGTAATCTCCGGCGCCGCGATCGTTCCGGCGGGTAGTGCCCCTTCGCCATCCGCCGGCACCATTCTGGCTTGCACGAGAGGCGAGGGCGACGCCGCCGCCAGGACCAGGAACGAGAAGACGATCGCAACCGCGCGCGGCGAAGCCATGGCTAGCTGACAAAAGTCCGTGGAAGTGGAACGATCTATATTATATGTCTGGTCGATCAAGTTTATCTCTGCTGTGTGCGTGGGTTTTGCGAGGAGAATGGGAGCAAACCTTGGAGCGTATTTATAGGCAAGAGGGCTAGGAGAGGATAGCAATTTGGAAATCAAGAAGCCTGTCAAATTGCTGTTCAAAATTGCTAACATGCACATCGCTCTCACGCCACACCTTCCTCGGCTGCGAATTGTACTGAACAGCGTACTGTTAACCCTTTATTGCTTTGTCCAAACGAAGACTGGGATTCGGCCGGACCGAGGCGGGCGGGCGGGCGTGCGCGTGTGAGCGTGCGAGACTTCCTGTCGTCGATCGCGCCGGCCGCCGCAGTGCGCCCCGTGGAAGCAGGGAATCGAGTCAAGCAATATACTGTACCCACATACCGCCTACCTAGGATCGCTGAGAGAGGCTCGGGTAAAGAAAGGGTAAACGGTGAAGCCGCCGGCGGGCCGGGTGAACCGTTCCTGCTGCGCTCAGGCTCAGCTGTAAAACTTCCAGGATTCAGCGACCCGGGAGCGAGCGCGGAGATGCTGCAAGCTGCCGCTGCGCGTGCGAGCCACCAGCTGGCCCTTGTCCTACGTGCGGTTGCTTTCAGCCCAGAATCCTCACCGGGCCGGCAGTGCATGCAAGAACGCCAATCGGCTGGCTGGTTCAACATTAGATTTTTTGGCCCCCACGGGTTGACTATGCTTTGATTTGCTGATATCCAGCAATGTCTTCGATCGGGACAGGGTTTTGCGCGGTTGCAGACGGCCGGCCTGTTGGTCAACTCGAAGCTTTTCAGCTCTCTGTTTTTCCCTCATCATTCTACGGTTCGCGTCTGTCGCTTTTGCAATGTTCAGAGAGTTGCTGTTTCGAGGTGTAAACTCTGAACCCGCGTTCAGTGCAGTCCACCATTACAAGTTGCAGGCAAGCAACTATATGCTCCATGTTCAGTGGAGTACTAACCAACCAGTGCCTCTCGACTCTCGTGATCTTTCTCCTTCGGGCGGAACCGTGTGATGGAGGATACTCTAATTGCTCAGCGCATCAGTACAGCTCGTAGCATTAGACTAATCAAATTAGCTGATCAACGCGGCCAATAGGTCCATCTTCCTTGAGCACCTGGTGCTGGCTTCTCTTGTCTGGTCTGCTCCATCGTGGAAACGGTGGCTCTGCCTTTCAAGCCTTGCCTTTGCTTGCTGTTGCCGTTGCCGTTGCAGCGGCTTGGCCGCGTGGCCCCCTCTGCAAACACAACAGCGCGCATGCATGCGTCGGAGAGTGTGGCTTCTTCGCTACCTCCATGTGTGTCCGTGTCTTATGCGTACACTCTTGGGAGAAATTCCTTCTCATGGTGGATGACAGAGGGTGCTCCGCCCTGCCAGGAGGAACGCATCAAGTGGGTTTGGTTAAGAGCATCTCCAGGAGACGGTTTATATGTAAAAATAATTAACTTTTAAAGCTTCGAAAGCAAAAGACGCTGCTCCAACAGACGGTCCATATGTAAAAAAAAAAGATCATCGCTTTTCGGAGATGTAAAATTCCGTCATGCAAATTTACATCATGAGATACAAGTGATGTAAAACCGCGGCCGCCCGCGAAACGACCAAACGCCAGTTCCTTTGCCAGCCCGCTCGCGACCGCCTGCCCACGACCCGCCCGTCCGCCGCCCCCCTCCCCCCCTCCCCCCGATGGCTGACCCACGTCGCCGCCTCCGTTGCCGCCACGGCAAACCCGCCCTCCGCCGCCGCTTCCATGTCGCTGCTCGCCGCCCCGGATTCGCGTCGCCCGGCCGGTCACCACCATGCCGGCCGTTCCTACGAAGGCGACGAAGGGACGAGGCTGTAACACCCCGAGAATCATGCTACAGTAACTCTCTGTGATTAAGCTAATCACGTTGCTAAACAGGGCTTGATCACATTTGAATCACATTTCTTTTCAAACTCCTAATTCAAACTTCAATTAAATTTAAAGTGGAAAATAAAAGTTTTCAAAAATTTAAACAAAAATGTTCGGGCCATGCCAGATATTGCACTGATAATTATTGTGGAGAAAACACATTTTTATAAAATGCCTAAGTACTTTTAAATGAAATAAAACAAAAAAGAAAATAAATAAATAAAAAGAAAATACAAAAGAAAACAGAACAAACAAACAAAAAGAGAAGGAGAAGCCCCGCCCCCCCACTGGACCCCTGGCCCAACTGGGCCGCCCCCAGGCCCAGCCGGCCTAGCCCACCTCCCCACTCGCCCTCCCCTTCCCTGTTCCCCCGACCGGGGTCGGAACAGGGGCAGGTCCCCGCCGCACCCCCTCGCCGGCGACGGGGAAGGATAAGGCCGCCAG
>NC_057802.1:99139679-99152436 GCF_018294505.1 Triticum aestivum
TCCACGAGCTCCGCCGCGTCGAGCCCGTCCTCCCCGACCACCTACTCGAGCCGGGACCCCCTACATCACCCCCGACGTCGCCGTCTCCCTCCTCTGCTCCGACAAGCTCCGCCGCCGCTCTTCACCAACTCCGGCCGCGCCCCTGCAGCTACTAAACCCCCAAGGGCCACCGTGTGCGCCGCTCGGTGAGCCCCTGCTTCCTCCTCTCTCTCTCTCTCTCTCGTGCGCCCTAGCTAGTTGCCGCCGAAGCGCCCGAACGCAGCGCCGCGGAGCTCGTCGCCGGCGGGTCCCGGGTGACCTTTTGGTCACGGGCTCAAGCCCGTTCCACTCCCCACAGCGCGTAGATGCTCCCCAGCCCCTCCGCTTGCTCGATAGCACGCCGTAGCCCCATTTCCGTCGGGCACCCGTGCGCGCCGCCGCCTCCGCCACTCGCCGGCACCGATTCCGGCCAAGTCCGGCGAAGCTACGGCCACCACTGGATGCGGCGCTGTGAGCTCCTTCGAATGAGCCTAGCCCCGCTCCTCCCCGAGCCCCGTAGCGCGATTCCGGCCAACTCCGGCGAGGGGCCGCCTCTGTTTTGGTCGCCGGAGTCGCTCCGGCGCCGGCTGCCGACGTGGCTGGCCTGGGGCCACCCCAGAGCCACGGCCAGTGGGTCCCAGTTGACTGGGCAGGCCCAGCCACTGACATGCGGGCCCCGCCGCATAATTAACAAAAAAATGTTTTTATAAATAAAACTAATTAATTAATCTAATTAGGCACTGACAGGTGGGGTCCAGTAGTTAATTAATCTAATTTTAGTTAATTTAATCTTCTGATTAGTCCACTGTCTATGACAGGTAGGACCCACCTGTCTGGTTTGACTGGTCAGCCGACCTGTTGACCTGCTGACGTCAGCATTACCTCATGCTGACGTCATAATTCATTTTTGCTAAATTCAAATAATTCCAGAAATTCAAATAATCTTCGAAAATTCATATCTTTTAAACCGTAACTCGGATGAAAATGTTTTCTATATGAAAGTTGCTCAGAAAGACGAGACGAATCCGAATACGCGGTCCGTTCGTCCACCACACCTCCCTAACCTATCGAACTCGCAACTTTCCCCCTCCGGTCCATCTGTCCGAAAACGCAAAACATCGGGAATACTTTCCCGGACGTTTCCCCCCTTCGCCGGTACCACCTACTGTCGCGTTAGGACACACCTAGCACTGCTCATTGTCATGTCACGCATCGTCATGTTTATGTTTGCATTGTATTTACTGTTTCTTCCCCCTCTTCTCTCCGGTAGACTACGAGACCGGCACTGCTGCTGCCCAGTTCGACTACGGAGTTGACGACCCCTCCTACTTGCCAGAGCAACCAGGCAAGCCCCCCCCCCCTTGATCACCAGATATCGCCTATTCTTCTCTATACTGCTTGCATTAGAGTAGTGTAGCTTGTTACTGCTTTTCGATATCCTATCCTGATGCATAGCCTATCCTTGCTACTACTGTTGTTACCTGTACCTGCAATCCTACATGCTTAGTATAGGATGCTAGTTTTCCATCAGTGGCCCTACATCCTTGTCCGTCTGCTGTGCTATACTAACGGGCCGTGATCACCTGGGCGGTGATCACGGGTATATACTTACCTACTATATACATGACACATGTGATGACTAAAGTCGGGTCGGCTCGTAGGAGTACCCGCGAGTGGATCTTTGTGGCGGAGCGACAGGGCAGGTTGAGACCGCCTAGGTGAGAGGTGGGCCTGGCCCTAGTCGGCGTTCGCGGTTACTTAACACGCTTAACGAGATCTTGGTATTTGATCTGAGTCTGGCCATTTGGTCTATACGCACTAACCATCTACGTGGGAGTAGTTATGGGTATCCCGACGTCGTGGTATCAGCCGAAGCTCTTTTGACGTCAGCAACTGAGTGGCGCGCGCCGCATTGGACCGTAAGCTCGCGCTTGTATTAAGGGGGCTAGGTCTGCTTCCGGCCGCGTACGCAACGTGCAGGTGTGCATAGGGTGATGGGCCCAGACCCCTGCGCGCATAGGATTAGACCGGCGTGCTGACCTCTCTGTTGAGCCTAGGTGGGGCTGCGACGTGTTGATCTTACGAGGCCGGGCATGACCCAGAAAAGTGTGTCCGGCCAAATGGGATCGAGCGTGTTGGGTTATGTGGTGCACCCCTGCAGGGAAGTTTATCTATTCGAATAGCCGTGTCCCTCGGTAAAAGGACGACCCGGAGTTGTACCTTGACCTTATGACAACTAGAACTGGATACTGAATAAAATACACCCTTCCAAGTGCCAGATACAACCCGGTGATCGCTCTCTAACAGGGCGACGAGGAGGGGATCGCCGGGTAGGATTATGCTATGCGATGCTACTTGGAGGACTTCAATCTACTCTCTTCTACATGCTGCAAGATGGAGATGACCAGAAGCGTAGTCTTCGACAGGACTAGCTATCCCCCATTTATTCTGGCATTCTGCAGTTCAGTCCACTGATATGCCCCTTTACACATATACCCATGCATATGTAGTATAGCTCCTTGCTTGCGAGTACTTTGGATGAGTACTCACAGTTGCTTCTCTCCCTCTTTTCCCCCTTCCCTTTCTATCTGGTTGTCGCAACCAGATGTTGGAGTCCAGGAGTCAGACGCCACCGTCGACGACGACACCTACGACGCTGGAGGTGCCTACTACTATGTGCAGGCCGCTGACGACGACCTGGAGTAGTTAGGAGGATCCCAGGCAGGAGGCCTGCGCCTCGTTCGATCTGTATCCCAGTTTGTGCTAGCCTTCTTAAGGCAAACTTGTTTAACTTATGTCTGTACTCAGATATTGTTGCTTCCGCTGACTCGTCTGTGATCGAGCACTTGTATTCGAGCCCTCGAGGCCCCTGGCTTGTATTATGATGCTTGTATGACTTATTTTTGTTGTAGAGTTGTGTTGTGACATCTTCCCGTGAGTCCCTGACCTTGATCGTACACATTTGCGTGCATGATTAGTGTACGGTCAAATCGGGGGCGTCACAGAGGCGGAGGCAAACGTCTCGCGAATCGCGGCCGGAACCCGGCCGAAAGTGCGGCTCGGCCGACCAAAATCTCGAAGGCAGCTACGGCAGCTCGGGCCGCCGACTCGCAGCCACGGCCGGCGGCGTCCTCGAGCAGCCAAGGAGCCGTTCCTCCACCTCCGCCGCCGCCACCGCCAGCCGTGGAGGAAGATGTGGCCACGCCGACGGCCACCGCCTCCAACATGTTCGATGATATGTCACAAATGTAAAAGAAATATTTTGTGCTCTCGTTTGTTGTTTCAAATTGAATGTGATGTTGAATGTTTGTACCTTCAATTGTAGTCTTGATGATGAAGCTTTTCTGCACGCGACAAATGTGGCAAATGATGATTATGTGTCGCACGAGTATGTGCCACAAGAATATGAAACCCAATATGGTGATGACAATCTTGACATGGACGATGAGGGCTTTGTTGCGAAGGGAAGAAGTGGAAATTATACTAATGCGGAGTATGTGTTGATATGCACCGCATGGAAGAAAGTCTCTCAAGATGCATCCGTTGGAAGCGACCAAACTGTAGATTGTTCCACATTTTCATGATGACGTGTTGGTTGTTTTATTGTAGAAAATGATTGCCCAAGGATTGTTTCGAGAGAGGAACATGAAAGGCGAGGAGAAGAAAAATAAAGGAAAAGCTTTCACTTGCTACAAAGAGCTCAAGGATGAGGAGAAGTGGAAAACTAGAGAGACTTTTGATGCTTCGAAGAAGAAAAGTGTGGTGATTGAGGATGAAGAAGATGACGCCGGTGAGGATAGGAGCCCCACTCCTCACTCCGCGACAAAATCTTATAGGCCCGATGGAAACAAGAGAGTGAAGGGAACCAAGGTCGGAGACAATGATCTCAAGGAAGGATTTGATGCCATTGTCACGGCGAGGAAAGAGTATGCCGAAGAAAAAAAGAATGTTTAAACTAAAGGAAATAGAGGAGAGGAGTGAGGCCGAGCGGCGGAGGGCGGCGGCCGAAGAGAAGAGGCCGGCGGCCGAGGAGAGGAAGGTGGAACTAGAGGAGAAAAAGGCCGCGGCCGAGGAGATGAAGATGGTCGAGGAGAAGGCACTCAAGTTTATATTCATGGACATATCTAGTCTTGATCCCAAGGCAAAGGCCTATGTTGAACTTTGTCGCGATGAAATGCTCATGAGGCAAATGATGATGGGAGGAGGCATGGAAGGACGCATGGAAGGTGCCATGGGAGGTGCCATGGATGGCTACATGAACATGATGGGAGGTGCCATGAATGGTGCATTTGGCGGAAACATGAAAGGTGGCTTCGATGGCAACATGGAAGGTGGCTTTGGTGGCATGGGAGCCGGCTTCGGAGGCAACATGACCGGCATGGGAGGTGGCATTGGCGGCAACACGTTGGGTGGCTATGGAGGTGGCTATGGCGGCAACATGACCGGCATGGGAGGCAATGAAGGTGCTTCCGGTCGTGCTCTCAGCAACGATACTTCATCGCTTCACAACATCGACAAAGAAGCCGGTGATGATGATGATCGTACCACGGTTCACAACGCCGGTGGTGTTGATAATCCGCATGAATGATATTCATGTGTATTTTAATTTGTAGGCCGAAAAACTTTGATTGGGACGTTGCACTTTTGGTAGAGGGATTTCAAACTATGATGATGATGATGATGATGCACTTTAATTCAAATTTTAAGTGATATTTGAATGCGAAACCGCAGTTGTACATTGGCTGAACAGCAGCCACGCGGCCGCTGGCTGGTTTTGCATCTTCGTTTTGGACCATCTGTTGGAGTTGCTCTTTTATTTACATCTTTGTTTTGGACCATCTGTTGGAGTTGAGCATTTTTCGAAGATGTAAAAAAGCATTTTTTTTATGCTTCATATTTGAACCATCACCGGTTTGGATCACCAAAATATACATCATCTATTGAAGATGCTCTAATCTCACTCGGTTTGGTTTGCTAAGTACTGACTGACTGACAGGCGGGCCAAGCTCTCAAATTGGCATCTCTAGTCATGTGTTGCTTGCGCTAAACGTAATAATAAAACTCGGACCTCTTGTCTGTGTGCGAGACATGCTTTTGTTAACCCGGAGGGACACGCGTAATGCCAGCGGATCCGGTTCTGTCTGATACTGCTGCTGCAGTGTACTCCCTCCCTTCCAAATTACTCGTCGCAGAAATGGATGTATCTAGAACTAAAATACATCTAGATACATCCATACTTGCGACAAGTAATTCGGAACGGAGGGAGTACATAATTTGTACTATATGACTGCATACAAGCCTACTGCAAGTTCGGGCGTTGAAAGCCACTTCAACTGCAGTTTTACATACAGGATCCTACTCCCTCCGTTCGGAATTACTTGTCGCGGAAATGGATATATCTAAACGTATTTTAGTTTTAGATACATCCATTTTCGAGATAAGTAATTCTGAACAGAGGGAGTACAATATAGAAAAGACTGCAGTAAGACCAGTTCAACTGCAGTTTCATTTTGGACAGCAAAAAAGGCTACACTCTCGTAAGAACAGTTCAACTGCAGTGTTACATAATAAAGGTATCCCACAAGATGAACCACCCACGCTAGAAAGGACTCCGCTCTGCATCAAGAAACCAACAACGCCGTTATAAGGACTCCACCGAGGGAATCCTCCTTGAGGTTCTGAAGCTGCTTGAGTCACTTGGGTTGTCTGGGGTCTGAGAACGATAAATACACCTTGGCATGATGACAAGGTCATTGGATCAACTAGAGCTCTCGTTGGCAAATAAACAAACCCCCGCACACTACTATTGGGAAGGAAGAACAGCCTCCACTTTCAAAGGAACAAACATAGTACTCCTCCGTTCCATAATGTAGTGCATGTAGATTTTTTTAAAGTCAAACCTCACAAATTTTGATCAAGTTTAGGGAGAAACACATTTATATCTAAAATGCCAAATATATATCAATAGATTCATCATAAGATAAACTTTCATATTTTATATACTAGTATGCGTGCACGCGCAATGCGCGTCTTTACGTTGCAAAGTGATTTGGGCGAAAATATGTCATGAAAATGCCTGGAGAAATGATTCAAGACAAATGACAATTATGCATGTATGGAAGCATAAATAAAATAATCGGAAATAGCATAAGAAAGCTTGGCAGTTCTTACGACAGTAACTATCACACTGATATGTAATTTGCAAACAAAATTAGCCTATTGCGGAAATTATATAGATGAACCCGGGTACATATAAACTCGCCTTGGAAAACACATTTCTAAATCCTTAAAAAGAAGCTGCACGTGTACATTTCCATGTTCTATCTGTGCACATAAACTTTCATGGAAAAACAAAAAAAATGCATGTGCAAAAAAGACAAAACAACATGCGTAAAATGCTACTTAGAGGCATTGAAATTTGTCTTTTATGCGGAGGCAAAATAAAAAAGACATTTTTTCATAAAACATTGTGTCGCACATATATATTGTGAAGATGTATGCGTGAAATTTTATTTAGTATTTTTTCACATTTTAACACACGTTCAAAATGCATTTTTAGAAAACAGGTTCATATGTATGTACCTAGGTTCAGGTAGTGCCTACTCTACCTATGGCTATGTCTTACTGTAGCACTCACTACAACTTTCTACCCAGAAATGCATGAGACACTGAGGTTCATATGTGCGCTGTGCGCTGCGCACTGGTACAGATCCCACTTGTGTCTCCAACCACACGTGCCATGTAGCTCTGCGGGCGTGACTATGGCATGGTGTGACTCTGTTCGCTTCAAAGAACTGACATGCAGTGGGGTCGCTACTCGGTGCTAACACACAGATGCTTCTAGAGTGACCCAGATAAGACGGAATACTACTGTAGCAGGGAATCCCTGCATTATAAGCCGGCGGATGGAGCCCAATGAACGGCCAGGAATGCATTTTGATGTATCAAATCAAACTTTCAAAACTGATACACTATATAGTAGTATAGATTTGTTATTGTAGATATAAAATATTTTTGTTTATAAGCTTGGTCAAAGTTTGCACAATTTAACTTTTCCAAAAATCTATACAATTACATTATGAAATGGAGGGAGTATCACATAGTCAAAATGAATATTCAGTTAGCAAAGACTCATCTCCACTCACTCACTGCCGATGGCAAACAACATATCCTCTGAGCATATACGGAGCAGGGAGGGACTTGTTCAATGGAGGGGTCCGTCATCCCACCGTCGTCCCAACTCCCTCCCTTAGACACAAAAACCTATTGAGCTACACCGCCATAGCCTAGATCGACACAGCGCCAAATCCACACGAGTCTCGGAGGGTGCCGAAGTTGAGGGGAACGACAATCTTCGCCTCTCAACACCCTCTCTCACTCAGAAACACTTCCACTGGATACTAGTTTCATTTTGTATATAACATAAATTTTGGGATGGGATGTCGTCGAGACCTTACTAAAGGACCACTTCTCAACAAAATCTGTGTTATCAGCTTTGATCCTTATTACTGTAGTTGTTTATTTCCTTTTTTTTGAGATATATAAGATTTTTTTTAAATTGAGATATAAGATATTGATTAGTTCAATTGAGTCATTTATCAAAGTGTGAATTTGTCGATTAAACCATTGAATTGAGTAGAACATAATATATTTTTTCCCAAAAATACAAAAAATGAACTGATTCATTTAAATTTAAAAGGTGTGAGTAGATCTCAGTTGACTAAAACTTAATGAAGTCTCAGTCAACTGATAGAACATATAAAAAGGAAGAAAGAAAAACTTAAAAGAATATTTTACACGGATCTCCATATAAGATCTAACGAATATCGCATCGGCTGTGACTTCGTTAAATCTCAATCAACTGAGATTTAACAATCCCGAAATTTAAAATTCTGTAATAATATCTATAAATGTTCCCTGAATCTTTGGAGATCTGAAACAGAAAGCGGCGAGACATGAAAAACTGTGAGATCTACACCATCAAAACATTGATCGGACGGTTAAGAACCACAGTCGGAGATGTCTCCCTCTTCCCCATCTCAGGCACACAAGCCCTAAACCCGTCCATGGCATTCCCCGCCTCTCGCCGTCTCTTCGCCGCCGCCGCTCCGAAACTCTCCTCCCTCTTCACGCCCCGACCCACTCCTAAGCCTAGCCCGCTGCCGCCGGAGTTCGGCGATGGTCCTAGGCGGCGGAAGCCGATGCCGAGATCAAGGCACCCGTGGGGGGAGGATGCGGCGGCGCTGCTCCGGCGGCTTCACGAGGGGCGATACCTGCCGGGACCCTACCTCCCGGATGCGCCGCATGTAGTATCCCCCGACGCTGTCAAGGCCGCCGCCGAGCGGTTCGGCAACGATCACCAGGTCGTCGCCAAGTGAGTTCTGATTCTCGTATTGTTTGTAACCTTAGTTTTATTATAGCATCCTTGACAGTTGACTCAGATGGATACTTCGTATGGAAGAGAGATCATGGATGCTATTAAGTGCCATGAAATATTCAGATTTGGAGAGCTAAGTGGCTGTGTTTTAAGGGTCTCGGTTGTCACTAGCATCCATTTGTTGCATCTAAGAACATTTCTGGAAAAAATATAGTACTCCCTCAGTCCCAAAATAAGTGTTGCTGATTTAGTACAAAGTGTGTTTGGCCTGGAATGGTGGATGAATTATATTACTGATTTTATTGGCCTGGGAAAGTATGTTTTCGGGTAAAATATCCAGGAGAAATAGCACTATGTATTGTGTAGCTTGACTTGAATTGGAAATTGAATGCTCTGGGGGTTTCTGGCTATGATTTTTATCTTGTGGATTGCGGTGTCATTTCCATTCTTTCTAACATTGACTTTGCTGGGGTCTTTGGCATGGCAAGGCATCACAATGTGATTCTAGCAATGAATTGCTTTATTTTGCTCCAGAGAGATTGAAAATTGGTAGTTGTAACTTGTAAATTTGAAGGCAGCACTCGACAACAGATCATTCCAAGCTACTAGATTAATTAGAGATAGCGCAAGAACCAAACTGATGCTCATGTATGATGTATATTTGAAATACCATCGATAAGCTAGATCTTATAACCCTTGTTGATCAGTGTGCTGGCCTGCTGGAGGAGAACATGGATGCTTCTATTTTGTCGAATTGAGTCAATTTTCAGTGCTATGGATGCTGCCATGGCAAGATTAATGGTGGTTTCGGGCCTTTAAGGCATATTGCATCAACATCTTCGGAAATAATATCGATCTTGTTCCCCATGTTTGCTGCCTTTGTTTTATCACTGAATAATGTGAAAAGGCAGCTGCATAGTTCTTTTTTGTGTGTGTGAACTAATGTGTTTTATATTATTAGCCGAAGGTAAAAGGTGGAAATACATGGCAGAACTGTTACAAATCACTTGATTCATCTGTTGTTGAACCTTTTGCTTGTCACTGCAGATGGTTGTCCGGAAGTGACTTGAAGAAGGTAGCATTGTTTGGCTGCCCATCTGTTGAGCGAAGAACAGTTTTTGCATCAAAAAGATTACGAGCTTTCTTCAACTTGCCAGAAGAGAAAGTAAGCAATTTTCAATTCGGTAACTTCAGTAGAAGAATTTGCTCTCAACACATGCTTGGGATTTCCCTCTTACATGTTGTACTCTTTCAGGTATGCAGCTCTTGCAAGATAAGAAGTTCATGCCAGTTTATTAACCAGGAGGTGCCTAGGTATGATAAAGTGATCTTGTCAGATACTATGAGGATCCTTGCTTTGTTTGTACTGGATGCATATCCTGAGCCACTACAGGTTACTGCTGAAGTAAAAGCTAGTGTTCGCAAACTTCTCAAGGACACCATAAATCTAAGCATTTAAGTGCTTTCAGGATAATTTGTAATCAGTGGAGGTACTATGTACATGTCAGGTAGATTTAGGTTCATTTTCCCACTCTTAATTTTCTTTTGTGCCTCAAGCATTGTAACATGACCTGAAGCAACTAATAGAGTGATGGCAACATTTATTTGGAGCAGATAGCTGATGGTCATGTTTCACTCAGACAATACCTGAAAGTTAGACTGCTGACCCCGTTGGATTTTTCGTCTTTGTTTTTCTCTGTGGTTTTTACCAATATGTGGTGTGTAGCTAATGGTGAACCCTCAATGCTAGTATTAGCTTAGCGTAGTGTAAATATATTCTGTTTTTGCTTGATTGTTCAACTTCGGTAAGATATTGTTCCATCATGGCTCTGGTTTACGGGACAATTTGGTAGTACAATTTTTCCTGTTATGTTCACAAATTAATTCAGTTTCGTGACACACCTCATGATGCACGGGGAGTTTGCCTGGCAGTTGACAGTGACTAATATCAAACAATCTGATTACACGATGGTTCTTCCCCCTTGGTCAGCTCTGCATATTTGTCAAGATCCTTTTCGCTTGAGCATCTGGTCTGACAATGCTGAAACATGCTTGTTCGACATTGCTTGCGCCTCCAAGGCCATTGTACCTGCCCCAGTGTGTGTTCATGACCAAGTATATATTCCACATGGACGTCGCCGTCACTTGAAGCATGGGTGCTACCAGATTCGCAGCGCGTTTGCTGTTTACTGATCATTGCAGTGCAGCGAAGTAACTCGGCCTGATTGGTATTCACGGACGGGCAGATCCCCCGAAGAAAGGCGGTTCGCCCGCCCGGCAAATAGTCCAGCATCAGTCTGACCTCCACGTGATGTTCATTACGCTGCTGCTACAGGCCAATGCCATTTAGTTTTTGACATAGGTACAGTCTTCAAACCTGCACCTCCAAAAATCTGGTCTCCCTCCCTTCAGTCAGGAATTCAATTAAAAAGGCCTGACCACGTATGCGCTTAGCCGGCAGTGCTTTCATTAGTGTAATGGGCAGTGCCGTTCATGTGCTCCGGAGGCTCCAATTGGCACCGGATCTCCTTATCCACCAAAAAAATCTGGAATTCTGGATGCGCACGCGGGCTCGGTAATGGGAGCCAGTAGAAAGCTGGAGGCCCTTTTCTGAGGAATGTACCGTCACTTTCTTACCACCTTTTTTCTCGCAAGATACGTACGCTTCCCCTGTAACTGTGATGCATCCTTAACTTCGGCAAGTTTGTTTTGTACTGGTATAAGGAACCGAGAACCGTGAGAACCGTTCAAAGAGGTCGTTTTCAGCGTGGCGATCTGTGGTGCACGGCTGCACGCCACTGGTGATCAGAAGAGGCTCGGTTTCTTGCTCCTCTGCGCTGCTTCCAGGTAACTGCGCATCATCAAGCCTAAAACGCCCAGCTTTAAATCCAGATCTCAACCCTCTGGGCATCGTGTAGTCCTGTGGTTTGTTTGTTTGTTTATTCCGGTCAGCCAGACCGAGAAACAGGAACCCGCGAGCGTCCGAGGCTAGTACTGGGGCGCTTCAGTCCCAGCTGGCTTCCTGCCCCAGTTGTCTGCAGGTGTGTGGTTGGATGGATTGGACGTCGGTCATACGGTCCGCGTTGGGGCCGAATTCGCTATTTTGGACCTTTTTGTAAACTTTAACACGATTTGACCTTGGTTCGAAATTTTTTCGTGATCTGACCCTTTTCCTACCGCCATCGTCTTTGGCGGTAGGTTAACACAGCCTACCGCCGAGGGCTACGGCGGTAGGACTTGACGGTGCCGTAACGATCCTTTGATGTTCAAAACATCCTACTGCCATAGTCTTTGGCGGTACGGTGTAGAAGATATAAAGAGTATGTGGCGCGTACCATTACTCAATTTGTCTGCTGGCGAGTTGGCTAGGGCGAGATGCATTCTTTGGTTCATCTCGGGTTCGAGCCTTCATGAGGCCATTTTTTTGTTAATTTTTATTTTGCCTCGTAAAAAATAAACAAGTTGTCCAATTAACGTTAGGATATGGATTGTTGATAAGAACAACATTTTACTTATTTATAACTGTTTTATATAATTTACGCAAAGATGTAAACGAATATTGATCTGCAAATATCTAGGCTGAAGCTCAGTCTAGGAAGTGTATTTACCGGCATCTTTTGCATTTTCTTTGCTACAACAATTCATATGATTTGGTTTGTTAAATCTCTAACCTATCTCTCCAATGATTGGACTAATCTGTGACTGAAGGTCCAGTAATTACCTATTAACTTGTGTTATTGCAGGCTAATCTTGAAATGACTTGTTCATATGTATCTAAGTCTTCAAATAACTTTGTTGAAAGACTTGAGCTTAATATACAGACAAACTTAGAGCTTGTTATTAAAAAAGACTTGAGCTTAAGCACGTTACCTGTGATTCCTAGTTTGATGATGGGTTGTCAATACAGTTGAAATTTACAGAAATAGACTCCTGTTCATCGTGGGACGCCCAATACTGTCTTTCTATTTTGAGATATGATGGCCCAAGGTGGGTACTTGTTGAATAATGGCTCCATAATCTGGGTAAATAACCATGCTGGTGCTTCATAGTAAGCTCAGAAGTCTAAGCCGACTTGCTTCATATATGAACATGGCGAGCACTACAAATAATTGAGAAACTCTTGTCCATCAGATATTTCAAAACAAAGTCAAGCCTGTCAACAAACTTATACTAGACATCGGGGAAGCTTACAGAATATATTCAGTTCAAGAAAAACTTACACAGGTATACTATCTTCTTTTCAATACAAGCTATGCTCATCATATACAGTAGCACTCTGATAATCTTTTTCTTTTTTGCATGGAACTCTGATAACCTTTCTTTACATGTAGTTCCTATGCACACAGCTAATAGAAACCAGCA